>NW_007741884.1:1671-2340 GCF_000696425.1 Galeopterus variegatus | reverse complement strand
TTTTTTTAAACACACACACATATAATGCCTCTGCCGCCCACCTTAAGAAATATGTACTTTGCTCTATATATGGCTTTCTTATCTGCCCCTGATTACACTCAGCTCGTGACCATGAAACTGGAATAATTACCCACAGAGAAATGACAGCCTTGGCCACAACCAGGGCCTAACAAGGCCAGTACTGCATTTACTGTGGATCGTGCAACTTGCTCACAGGACAAACTTGAGTTTTCTGATACACAGATAATCACTCCCATCCCTACCTGAAATATAGCCATTGCGGATAGGGTGCCAGGTGGCCACTGGAACCAAGAACAATCATATAACATGGTATTTCTGGGTCTGGAGAGAAAAGACTTTCCAACTGAAACTATGAAGGAATTAGGGTGGTCAGATGGTAATCATCAAAGCAGGGATCTGGCAAGCCCGCTCCCTCCCTTGCAGGAAAAGAAAAAAGCTAGAGGAAAATGTATTCCTGAAAGGAGAGAATGTTCATGGGAGCAGGAACATAAAACCATTCTTGCTAGCAATGAGGTGCCCACCATGGCTGCTTCCCAGGGACAGCTGACATCACGTTAGAAGGAGAAGATCCGCATGATATGGTAGTGGAACCCGTGTGTTTTGCTTTGCTAGCTCAGGGTCACGTTCCTTGATGCATCTGTCCCATTC
>NW_007741884.1:0-514 GCF_000696425.1 Galeopterus variegatus | reverse complement strand
CCCCCCCACACACACTTAGTACTCTGAGTTTCTTGAGCAGAAATAACCAACTACAGATGGTTCCACTACTTCAAAGATGCTGAGAAACCGCTGACCCAGAGATATAAGAGAACTGAGACTCCAAACCTCAGGGCAACTACTCACCAACAACAGCCGTGATTACCAAATCAACATACTCCCAGAACCTAGAACTTTTCTCTTTCTCTGTGTGTGTGCTTTTTATTTATTTATTTTTAACCAACCACTATCACTTTCCACCCAGAACAGATGCCCGTAACACTGAACCACAGCTTTACATAAGTGTCTACGGCTATGAGTCTCCATTCTGGCTACACACCAGAACAACCTAGGAAACTATAGATACTGATTTCCCAGGCCTGACCTGTAGAAATTCTGAATTAATCCATCTGAGGTGTGATCTGAGCATCAAAATTTTTGTAAGCAACCAAGGCTGAGAACCTTCTATGGTGACCCCGACAACCGAGCGTGACTCATGCGGAAGCAAGACTCCCAG
>NW_007741883.1:22087-23647 GCF_000696425.1 Galeopterus variegatus | reverse complement strand
AGAAGGAAAGATATTCTTCCTGTTACTTTTTAAAATTTTAATCTTTGAAGAGCACAAGATGAAGAGCCAAAAATATGGTAGTCATTAATGTAGTACAACCCCTCATTTTAATGATGAGAAAACTGTAGCTCATTCCCTATGTTTTGCACTGTGTTGTATGGACATTTTGAAAACCTAAAATTTTTATGTAATTGGCAAATTATGTATGAGAAGAAGATTGCTCTTTTTAAAAATTTTAATCACATTCATTTTTGTCTTAATAGCTATGAATATTTTTATTTTAAAAAATTTATAAAATAATTTGTTTATAATATTCTGAAGGACCTTTATATTTAGGTCCTTGAGTTTGGTCTACTACTCACTAATACCTAAATTGGTTGATGTAAACTTGTGACTTCTTTTGAAAATATTTTAAGAATTTTCAGGACTGTTATCTCAGACATGACGATTTATACATGGCAAGTTAAATGACACCATGTAGATAGATTCACTCTGAAAAATTTGAATGGGAGCAATAAAATAGTATTGATCAGAATATTGCTCCCAGGTAAGAATTACTGCCTTTAATTTTCTTACTTATTTTAAAAAAAGCTTTCTATTTAAATGTTACAATGACCTCAAAAATAGTACGATTTAAACATGTGCCACAGATTCTGTTCTTCATTGATCAAGAATTCATATAATTTACTTTTAATGCAGAGACATTTTAGATTGTTTTGAAAGTGTTAATTATTCCTGATATAAAGCCCAATTACCTAACTAACTAAGAGGATTATAAATATCAACTCGCCTATCCTGATCTATAGAAATCACATTTTATAAAATAAATCTGGTTATAATCAATCTTCATTGATTTGGAAAGACTAAGTATTCAATTCTAATCTTGTCAAAGGTGGAATAATGGAGACCTAGTCTCCCAGTTAGTTAAAGACAGGATTGGTCCTGCAGGGCAGACAGGCCCACTAGTCTTCCCATTGTATCACCTCTCTGTGTCGTACCTCAGAACTGGAGGCCTCTATGGAAGGCAGATTGCCTGGAAAAAATATTATAAGACCATTTTATGACATAGTTGAAATTCAGTAAAAGTCTCTGCCACTCATAGAGAAGTTGTCAAAGTGACAAATATTACTCTGGGTGTGTGATTGTGAAAAATTGGCTGGCTAGTGGTTTGAGTTACTTTTCCTTTAAATCCAATTATTTTACAATTTAAATTTTAAAATGTAGAGAGTCCGAAGGGCATATTACATCATTTAATTAAACTGTTTTGAGAGTATTTCAGTATCAACGTATTCCAAGAGTATTTGGCTCNCATTTAATTAAACTGTTTTGAGAGTATTTCAGTATCAACGTATTCCAAGAGTATTTGGCTCCTAATGGTGACCTCTTAAGCTTTAAATTATGCTATGAGAATATTCCCAGAATATATTGTTAGTAACATTTACTATTAATAATAGAATATTTTTTTAGAATGAATGCATTTAAATCAATCAAAGCAAGTCGAATTTAGTGTATGGGTCTCCCATTTTTTGCTTTATCTCTGGCTGAAAATTGGAGCAAAGT
>NW_007741883.1:19298-19877 GCF_000696425.1 Galeopterus variegatus | reverse complement strand
ATAGAATAACAAAACGTAGACAAATAAAGTAAACATATATTAAGATACTTATGCTAGAATTTTTAATAGTATCAGTACAATTGGCTTATTTTATTTCTTTTTGCTCTAGACTTGCTTTATACCTTCTTAGAGCTTCAGTAATTTTTATTTTGACCAGCCAATACTCTTATCAGACTGAAAACAAAATAAAGTATTGTCATGATTAACATGGGTTAAAAGATTTGGATTTTTGATCAATTACTTTTTAATCAGGCCATTTTAATTATGAAATCTTATTAAATGATTCAAACTTGAGCTATTAATCACCAAACTCATTCCATCTTTCTTGTCAACTACAGTTGTTGTATCTATGAATTTTTATGTACACACTTTTTAAATAGGAGTTGAGTGAGGGAGGGAAAGAATTGCAAGAGAAGTCAGGGGGCCAAAACTATATGGATGTTTTTTAGTGAAGGAGTAATATCTGATTTCTGTCTTAAGAGACTTATCCCGGCTACTGGATCGAGAAGCAAGACTTTGTATCATAGGGATGAAGCCTGAAAGCCTATGACACACTGGGCTGGAGGAAGATTTTTCAAG
>NW_007741883.1:11914-15964 GCF_000696425.1 Galeopterus variegatus | reverse complement strand
CCCTCGGCGGGAGCGCCGCCGCACTTCCCAAGCGGTGCACTGTAGCAGTGCGCCACTGGGCCGGCCCAAGGGTTTTTTGGTTTTTTTTCCTGTTAGCAGGCTGTCAGATTTTCCATATCCTTCTGTGGTTCAGCAAATCAGTGGTGTCATTTTTACTTCAAGTTAGACCATTCGAATGATTAATTTGCATAAATTGGTAATGAGTAAAAAAAAAGAAGGAATTTATACTTAATTAATTTACTATTCAAAATTAACTTTTCTTCTTACTCATTTTTTCCTTGCTTTTATGGCACTACTACTTTTACATTACCTCCATTTTTCACATAAGAGAGTTGATGAAATTCCTCTTGGGAAGTACATGATAATGATGCAAACATGCTGTTCATCAAATTGAATTTCTCAAGAGGAGCTAGAAAAATTGATGATTGCTTGGCAAAGTTTGTGACATGCTGTAGTACACATAATGTAAAAGGAGACACGTTGGGAACCTTACATAAGAGGTATTCGAATCACATCACTTGGGAAATGAATACTCAACATTAATTAACTGGGTTAAACCTGCCGGGCTGTTAAGTAACAGATTCAAAGGTAACAAAAAGAGAAACTAATGGGAAATTGGGAAATAGGTATAGTTGAAAAAAAAGTATCAGGCCAAGTTAGGTAGACATTAATGATAAAAGAAAACATTGCTTATATGTGCACCTATACCACTATGTATAATGTGTATCTTCTCTCTCTCCCTTTCTCTGTCTCTCTCTTTCTACACACACACACACACACACACACCCCACACACACCACACTTGCACTGACACATGCACACACATATTCTATGTAGGCCCAGAATCACTATTCTCCATTGTTAATTCTCATTGCCAACAAATGCTTTCTGCATAGAATTAGTTTGCTTTTATTGAGAAGAAAATCTCAGAAATACCAAAACATTAGTGTGAGGAAAATGAGGCATGAGCAGGGAAAAAGGTAAATATGAAACAGAATACATTTCCCTCCATCAATCAGAAGGGTGATTAGAAATCAAACTGCTCTTTTTATGCAAAAATAATTTCTTGGATCATGTATTAGAGTTCCCCAGAGACACAGAAGATCTCAAATTGATAAAGAGATATATTATAAAAAATTTGCTCACATGATTATGAAGACAAGCCCCAAAATCTGCAGTCAGTAAGCTATAGACCCAAGAGAGTCAATGTGTAGTTCCAGTCTGATCCTGAAAGCCTGAGAGCCAGGAGAGCTGATGGTATAGTTCCAGTTCAAAAGCTGGTAGCCTCAAGACCCAAGAAGAGCCAATGTTTCAGTTCAATTCCAAAGGCAAGAATAGACCAATTGCCAGTTTAAGTCAGTAAGGCAGGAGGAGTTTCCTCTTATCCTTAGGAGAATCAGCCATTTTCTCCTAGTCAGGCTTTCAACTAATTGGGTGAGGCCCACCCACATCAGGCAGTTCAATTTGCTTTACTCAGTCTAGTGGTTCAAATGTTAATCTCACTCAGGAACACACTCACAGACACTCCTGGAATAACTTTTAGCCAAATGTATGGGTACCCTGTGGCCCAGTCAAGTTAATGTATAAAATTAACCATAACAGAGCACTAGCCTTTCACTAGCCCATATTCACACCTCACAGATATTTATTTGAAAAAAGATAATATATAGCACATGGGTATTTAGAGAATAGAAGCTCTGGTTTGATTCAAGTAAATTGGGAGAGCATGGATTAGAAGCATGAGTGCTTCGGGGAACAAAACAAACCTAGGTGTCATGCAGAAAGTCAAGCCAATCAAGTGATAGGTAGTGGGCTGATGAGTGAGGCAGGAAGGGCAAAAGAAAACCTTCATATATTTTGCAGTTTTGCACTTCCTCACTTTCTATTTAATTATTCAAAAGATTTGTGTTAGCCATCCTACTTATGACGGCATTACACTAAAAGGATTCATGATTTTAGGGGTGCAGAGCAAGATGGCTGACTAGAAGGATCTACTACTCATCTGTCCCACAAAGACAGAGAAAACAATGAATACACAACTACCTTGGATGAAAATAAGTAAAGGAGAGAGCTGGAACTCATTAAAGGAGTAGCAGAGATGCTGGTGCACACAGAAATTCAGGATAGCCACATAGAAAATGGAAGAAAATACCTGGCCTCTGCCAACCCATCCCCCAGGCTGTCTAAGCCTGATACTAGTCCCTTCTGCCACTGCCGGCAGCCTCATCCTCTTTGATGAATCACCCATACACCTTACAATGGTGCTGAATACCTCCCTGAATACCTTGCTGAATACATTCCAGCAAGGAAATTGTGGAGGACCCTCATGCCTCTCTTAGGGGCACAGAGACCCATCTGCAGCTCTAATGAGCCCACTCAGGCCTACCTGACCCAGCCAGAGGGCTGCAGAGCTACCCAGCATCTCTCTTAGGGACACAGAGGCCTGCCCACTGCCCCAGTGTCCTTGTCTGGGACAGCCTACCCCAGCTGAAGAGATTTAGAGTGACAAGTTCCTCTCTGTTAGGGACCACAAGAGCCTGCCTAAGACCACAGCAGCCTCACAGAGTAGCCCACTTCAACTAAGTAGCTACTGACAGCCCTAGAATCTCTCTGGGGGTGCAGGATCTTGCCTACAACCACAGCAACCTTACCCAGAGTAGCCTACTCTGGCTGAGGAGCTACAGAGAGACCTGATATCTCTCTTGGGGTCATAGGGTTCTGCCCACACCCCCAGAGACCTGACCCAGAGTGACCCATGCCAGCTGAGGGTCCACAGAGTGAGCCAGCATTCCTCTTGGGGGCAAAGAGTCCCATCTGAAACTGCTATAACCTTGCTCAGAGTGGACCACTCCAACAGTGGTGCTGCAGAGTGTCCCTCTTCAGGGTTCAAGGTTCCACCCATGAACCCTGTGACCTCACCCAGAGTGGCCCATTAGAATGGTGAGACTTCAGAGCACCCCAGCATCTCTCTTGGGAGGATAGAGTTCCACCCATTGCCCTAGTGACCTCACCCAGTGTCACCCACTTTAGCTGCAGAGGTACAAAACATTCCAACACCTCCTTTGGGTGTACGGAGCCCAGCCCAAAGTCCTCATCACTCCATTGAGTCACTCACTTTAGCTGGGGAGCTGTTAAGATCTTCACTGTCTCTGTCAGAGTCCAAAGTCCTAATCTCAATACCCAGAAATCCCACCTGAGCTCACTTATTCTTGCTGAGAAACTACAGAGCACACCAGTGCACTTCTCAGGGACACAGGATCCCTGCAGGGGTGCCAGCAAGTCCACCCAGGATCACCCATTCCAGCCAGGGAGCAGCAGAGCACCTCAGCACTTCCCCAAGAGCTTGAGACCTCACCCACAACACTGGCAAACCAGCCCAGTGTCATTCACTTGAGGGAGGAACTGCCAAGTGCCCTAGGGCCTAGGCCATGGAGGCTCTCACAGACAACTCCAACATTAAATACAGTTGAAGAAGTCACATGGAGACTACACTACTGCATCTACCCAGAACCAAATCTAAAACACCCTGCCTAACTGTCACTGTAGAGCACATCTACAGGAAGGAGTCTCTCCCTTCAAAAGCTACTCGAGTTTTAGAAGAAGCTTCACCAAATGCTTAGACCCCAGTGCAGGGATACTAGAAATATAAAAAAGAAACAAGAAAATATGACATGCCCAAAGGAATACAATAATTCGCTAGTAGAAGACCCCAAACAATAGGAAACCTATGAAATGCCTGAAAAGGAATTTAAAACAACAAACTTAAGGAAACTCAATGAGATACAAGAAAAGTCAGATAAACAACACAATGAAATAAGAAAAACAATCCATGATCCGAAGGAAGAATTCAACAAAGAGACAGAGGTCTTAAAAAAGAACCAAGCATGAATCTTGAAACTGAAAAATTCACTCAACAAAATAAAAAATAGAACCAAGAGCTTAAGCAGCAGTCTAGATTAAACAGAAGAATTTCTTTTTTTTGTGTGTGTGTCTTTTTTTATGACCGGCCATGCTCAGCCAGTGTGCGCACCAGCCATCCCTACATAGGAT
>NW_007741883.1:4741-11540 GCF_000696425.1 Galeopterus variegatus | reverse complement strand
TTTTTTTGTCTTTTTTTATGACCGGCCATGCTCAGCCAGTGTGCGCACCAGCCATCCCTACATAGGATCCGAACCCACGGTGGGAGCGTGCGCCACGGGATCAGCCCTAAACAGAAGAATTTCTGAATTCTAATATAAGCTTTTTGAAATAACCTAGGCAGACAAAAAAAATTAGAATACAAAACTTTTAAAAAATGAAGAAAGCCTATAAGATTTATGGGAAAACCTTAAACATGCAAACATCTGAATTATGGGTATTCTGGAATGGGAAGAGAAAGGTAAAGACATCAAAAATGAAATAATGTGAAATAATATGAAAATGAAATGAAATGATAGCTGAAAATGTCCCAAGAATTGGGAGCAATATGGACTTCCAGATCTAAGAGGCTCAAAGATCTCCAAACAGATTCATCCCAAAAAGGTCCTTCTGAGACACATTATAGCCAAATTGTCAAAAGTCAAAGACAAAGATAGAATTCTACAAACAGCAAGAGAAAAATGTCAAATCCCCTGTAAAGGAATTGCCATGAGACTAACATCAGACTTTTCATCAGAAACCTTACAGGCTAGGAGAGAATGGGATGATATATTCAAATAAAATTTAAAAACTGCCAACCAAGAATATTATATACAGTAAAGCTATCCTTCAGAAATGAAGGAGCAATAGTTTCCTTCCCAGGCAAACAAAAACTGTGGGAATTCATCACAAGACCAGTTCTTCAAGAATCTTCAAGGGAGTTTTACATCTGGAATCCAAAGAATGATAATCCTCATCATGAATACACTAGAAAGAATAAAACCCACTTGTACAGCAGATACACAAGTGAGAAAAAAAGAAAGTATATTTTATCACTACAAAAAAACCCCAAAACAAACACCAAAGACAAACAATAAAAGGGAAAAGAAATGAACAAAAATAAACAACCATAAAAAAATCAATAAAATGCCAGAAGTAAGGCAATACCTTTCAATAACAATGCTGAAAGTAAATGGATTGAATTCCCTATTTAAAAGATATGGACTAGCTGAATGGATTAAAAAACTAGACCTGACTATAATGCTGCCTACAGGAAACTCACTTACCCATAAAGACAGACAAAGACGAATAGTGAAGAGATGGAAAAAGATATACAACACAAATGGAAACCAAAATGATCACAAGTATCTATACTTATATATGATAAAATAGACTTTAAACCAAAAACTATAAAAAAAAGACAAAGAAGATCATTATATAATGATAAAGGAACCAATACAGCAAGAGGACATAACAATTATAAATATATATGCAACCAACATTGGAGCACCCAAATATATAAGGCAAATATTATTGGACCTAAGGGGAGAGATAGACCCCAACACAGTACTAGTTGGAAACTTTAACACCCCATTGAGCAGATCATCTAAAAAAAGATCAACAAAGAAATATTGGATTTGAACTGCACTAAATGTATTTGACAGACCAAATGGACTTAACAGACATTGACAGAACATTTTATCCAACAACTCCAGAATACACATACCTCTCATCAGCATATGGATCATTCTCCAAGGTAGGCCACATGTTAGGCCACAAATCAAGTCTCAACAAATTTACAAAGAATTGATATCATATCAAGTATCTTTTCAGACTAGAAATCAGTAATAAGTAAAACTGCATAAACTATACAAATACATGAAAATTAAACAAGATGCTCCTGAACAACAAAAGGATCAAAGAAGAAATTAAGAAAGAAATCAAAAAATTTCTTGAAACAAATGAAAATAAAAGCACATCATACCAAAACCTATTTGATAACTGCAAAAGCAATGCTAAGAGGAAAGTTTGTTGCACTAAGTGCTTACATCAAAAGAATAGAAAGACTTCAAATAAACAACCTAATGTTACACCTCCAAAACCTAGAAAAACAATAATAATCCAAAATTAGTAGAAGAAAAGAAACAATAAAGATGAGAGCAGAACTGAATAGAGACCAAAAAAGATACAAAATACTGATGAAACAAAATGTTCGTTTTTGGAGAAGACAAACCAAATTGACAAACCATTAGCTAGACTAAGAAAAGAAGAGAGAAGATCCAAATAACAAAAATCAGAAATGAAAAAAGAGACATTACAACTGGTACCACAGTAATATGAAGAATCGTTAGAGGCTATTATGAACAACTATATGCCAACAAATTTGAAAATCTGGAGGAAATGGATAAATTTCTGGACACATACAACCTATCAAGGCTGAACCAAGAAGAAATAGAAAATGTGAACAGACAATTAATGAGCAATGAGCATGAAGCCATAGTCAGCAGTCTCCCAACAAAGAAAAGCCCAGCACCAGATGACTTCACTGCTGAATTATACCAAACTTTTAAAGAAGAATTAATACTAATTCTTTTCAAACTGTTCCCCCAAATCAAAACAGGCCATTCTTTAAAACTCATTCTATGAGGCCAGCATCACCCTGATACTAAAATTAGACAAAGACATTATTGTTGTGAAAATTAGACAAAGAATTAATGTGAAAATGTCTGTAATCCTCAGAGCAATCTACAGATTCAATGCAATCCCCATCAAAATACCAATGATATTCCTCACAGAAAAAAGGAAAAAAAATCCTAACATTCATACAAAACAACAAAAGACACAAAATAGCCAATGCAATCCTAAGCATAAAGAATAAAGCTGGAGGCATTACATTACCTGACTTTTAAATATAATACAAAGCTATAGTAACCAAAACAGCATGGTACAGACATAAAAACAGACACACGGACACACTGTTCCATTGGGAACAGAATAGAGAACCCAGAAATTAATCTATGTATTTACAGCCAAATTATCTTCAACAAGGTGCCAAGAACATACCTTTCAAAAAGTATATCCTCTTCAACAAATGGTGCTGGGAAAACTGGATATTTATGTGGAGAAGAATGATAGTAGACCCCTATTCTTGTCATGTACCAAACTCAACTCAAAATGGATTAATGAGTTAAATATAAGACCTGAAACTATAAAACTACTCAAAGAAAACACAGGGGAAATGCTTCAGGATGCAGGCTGGGAAAAGACTTTATGAATAAGACCTCAAAAACACAGTGAACAAGAGAAAAAAATAAAAATATGGGATTATATGAAACTAAAAATCTTCTGCACAGCAAAGGAAATAGTCAACACAGTGAAAAGACAACCTACAGAATGGAAGAAAATATTTGGAAACTATGAATCTGACAAGGGATTAATATCCAGAATATACAAGGAACTCAAACAACTCAACAGGAAAAAAAGAAATAATCTGATTAAAAAATGGGCAAAGGCCATAAAAGAAGACATATAAATGGCCAAAAGAAGATACATAAATGGCCAAATGCTCCCAGGGGACAGCCAGCATTCAATTACTGCTCAACTAGTACTAGAAAGGCCTGACCTTATCACTACAACTCAAGACAACTCGGATGGCTCATTCCAGTTTCAGAATTTCCTGAGCATTGGCTGAGGCCTCTGCTGCAACTCCTTTGCTGCTCACCTTTTCCCAGTGCCCAGTCTTGCTTCCTTTCCTTCCCTTCCACAGATGTTGACCCCCAGAGCACTTCCTAATGAACCTCTGGCACACTAATCTCATTCTCAAAGTTAGTTTTTGGGAGAACCCAACCTGGGACAGTTTCCTAAAAACTCTCACAGTAGATCTGATTCACTGCCCATACCTTGTTCTGTTTTCCTTACCTTCCAGTTCTTCTCTATTTTGTTTTTTTCTTGGATACCTTCTTGCTTTTCTTATATAAATTAATTTACCTTTTCTTGGCTGTGTATTATTCTTCTTGCTCTCTCTTTCTTCCTGAACAGCATGAAAAGGGATCAAAAGTTGAGACTCATGTCCATGTTGATCTCCCCCCACCCTTTGAATAAAAAAGATTATAAATACTTATGGTGGGTCTTCAAAAAGTTAATGGAAACTTTTGTATTAACTTTGAATTGCATTTGTCCACAAACCTTTTGAAGTACCCTCATATATTTTAATATTCTGTTCTCATCATCATATCTTGCCCTTCTGGACAATTACTGTGTACCATAACTAAATGCTTACAGAACAATTTATACATTATTGTTCATCCATTATGGATGAGAGAACGTAGGCTTAAGATAATTTTAACGACTTGCCTGGGCTTCTACAGCTACTATATGATGGAGGGAAAGTCTATTCACAACTGCTGGGCTCAGGAGCAGGGAACCTTGTCACCACGCTATACAAGGTAAGCTTGGGTGGCTGCAGTTTTGCTTGGTCTGAACTTGCACATGCCATTTTTCATGTCTGCCTATTATCCCACCAGCTGTGTATCCTTTAAAGACTTGTTTACATGAAGACACCCATCCCTCCCTCAAACATCTCTCTTAAAGTTGGAGGTAAAGGAGAGAAATAAAAGACATTTTCAAAATGTTCTGAGAAGTTGTGTTTATATGTCTTTGGTGTGTGTATAATCAATATGTAGTGGATATAAAGCCGTCATATAGCAAAACTTTATCAAGGCCTCCCTGGTTGGAGAATGAAAACCTCTACACTGGTAGCTCAGGTGGATGATATTTGAAAGTGGAAAATTAGGTCATTTATCCAAGAGCAGAGATTATTGAGAAATGTGGAAAGTTCTCTAGGCAACATGCAGCGTATAAGTATTGTCTTTTCACGTCAATGCCAGAAAGGTCTGTAACTGCCTTTTTCCCCAAACTGTAACTATAGGAGTTATTTTGTAGTAAGGATTATACAGACAACATCCATTGTTGAGGAGAAATAATTACATAGCATTATCAAAGTTAATAACCATACCAGTAGGATATAGCTTACTTTACAGTTACCATCTTGTTCTCAGCGTTTTCAGTGTAGTAGGCAGCTTTCCTTAGACAGCCATAGACAAGCAGGGACTGTTTCTTTTCAGTTGAGTTAGCCTTGAACTCTATTTAAGACAGTATAAAATATTACTAAAATTTTTAGCCCTGTAACCCTTCTTACCTCAGTTAACTGGAGACTTAAAGATATTATTGCTGCTTTTTCT
The DNA here is from genome assembly GCF_000696425.1 of Galeopterus variegatus. Lineage (NCBI taxonomy): Eukaryota > Metazoa > Chordata > Mammalia > Dermoptera > Cynocephalidae > Galeopterus > Galeopterus variegatus. The sequence continues at coordinate 6,503 of NW_007741883.1, read as the reverse complement.
TGATGCTTAAATTATCCTTTAAACTTCCTTTTTGTATGAGTCCTTTTCAAAAAGAAAGCACTTATTCAATGTTCCATTGTGCAGTGGGAATTTTTGTTTGTTGCATGTCTTTTCTTATTTGCAGTAATGATATCCTGCAGTGTTTCAAAAAGTGGGATTTATGAACTGTGGAAAATTCACAGGTGTTTTCTCCAGGGATCTACATACCTTGAATGTTAAGAAACACAGGTTGTACTGCATGTGCCAGAAATCTGAAAAGATGGTCATACTTCTATTTGACAACTTATCAAATATCCTAATTGTGTGAATTTTAATTAAATCTTAAGTGAAAATACAAGCAGACTTCAAAAAGTTTGTAGAAAAAATAGAATTAAAAGATAATACAAATCCTTTTATGAACTTTTTGAAGACTCCTTGTACTATACTAAATAGCACTGTATTCGATAAGTTAAAAAAATAGTAGATTATTTTTAAAAGGAAAATATGTATTATTGAATCTATTATTTTTCTTTTGCAGACCTGTCGCCTTGATGCAGATTTTGAAATACCATGAGAGTTTTGTAATAATGGTATGAAATGAGAGGATTATAATAGTCAATTAAAATGAGCGTTCATAGAACCTGTTAAATCATATGAGAATATTTTGTATTGTTCCTTGAAATTACAAACAGATTTTTTATAAAAGGTGAAATGTAGAATGTATCCTAAACATAGAATATGTCGTGTGTGCGTGTGTGCGTGCGTGTGTGTGTGTGTGTGTGTGTGGAGAGAGAGAGAGAGAGAGAAACATAACTAATTATTTGATCTGTCATTCATTTTACCAGGTATACATCTTGTGACTGATCAAGTGTTTTTCTTGGTTGACAGAAGTGTAAATTATTAAGAGCAATTATGATAAATCTCAAGAATTTGTCTAGTGCATTTTTATAAGGCATACATGTGACACTGGAGAATAACTGTAGATAAAAGTCCAGGAGTCACATATTCTGGCACCGGTGTGCACATGACACTGCAAAGGGAACACTTTTCTAATGACATCCTTTGTGAAGTAGAACTCATAATAATATACGAGCAAGTCAGGTGCCATCTAAAGGGGCTTAGTTACAGAAACACTAAAAGGCCATGAAAAATGGTAACTTCACAATTCAGTGTACAGCAAGAGATATTTAAATTGAACTGAGAGAAAATTTTCTCATTTGAATGGTTCTTCAAAATATTATGTTTATTTACAGCAGAGGTTTTAAAACTGGTGGCCCAAAGCTGAATGTGCAGTTTTGCGGAGTATTTTTTTTTTATTTGGACAGAAGAGTGTTTTGATTTCTAAAGCATATGAAAATCTGAATGTCTTTTGAAGTAGAATGAAAAATGGTCTCAGAATTTTCAGTTCCTTCCATAAGAGTTTATCCAATGAATTGCTTTAGCCAACGAACACTAGGAGCCATGAGTCAAGGAGATGTTTGGGAGGTGCTTGCTGTTTTGGGAACTCATATCATGTAAAGACACTGAGATTAGCTTAATATTTAGTGAAGAAACATGACCCTTGTTTTCCACAGTGAACAGCCATACATGTGTGTGAGGCCACCTGGGAACAATCTGCCTTCAACCTGCAGGGGACTGAAGCTGCATGTTTGAGACTAGGACAAACCAACAGAAGAGCCACCCATGTGAGCCCAGACCAAACTGACAACCCATAGAATCATCATTTACTAAAATAGTTGTTTATCCCACTATGTTTTGGAGTAGTTTGTTATGTAATAACAGA
>NW_007741883.1:0-271 GCF_000696425.1 Galeopterus variegatus | reverse complement strand
CCTTAGCAGATTCTAACTTCAGCTATTATGCCTTGATAAATACACCAAAAAAGAATTTTGGTTTAGGGTAAAGAACATGACAGTCATTTCAGATTTAAGTAAGCCTTTTTTTTTTTTTGAGAACATGTTATGCTGTTCAAACAGCCTGGTCTTATATTAATATTAAGAGTTATCTTAATTGTTGAGTGCACCTGTGGCCATGTTTACATCATAACACGAATATTTAAAAATAAACAACAAAATTTCAGGTTATTTCTCACCTAACAGTTCT
>NW_007741882.1:8993-23653 GCF_000696425.1 Galeopterus variegatus | reverse complement strand
GAGGCAGCGGCTACTCCTAAAGCAGAGGTCACAGCCTTGGGGGAGGCATCAGTTCCGGCAGTGGCAGAGGCATTGGGGGCGGCCTCACCTCTGCCGGGGGCAGCAGTTCCTCCATCAAGTACACCACCACCACGTCCTCCAGCAGGAAGGGCTACAAGCAATGAAGTCCTGCCACCAGCTCTTGTCGCACAATCCACAGGCCCCTCAGTGGCTGCAGAGCCCTCTACTCAAGTTGCTTGCCCTCTCCTGGTCTCTGGTCTCTCCTGCTCTGAGTTAGAACCTAGGCTGCTAAGTGCCTTCATGTCTCCTCTCTTCGATACTTGCTCCACCTGAGCTTCCATTTTTTACCATCAGAAGGTCCATCTCTGATTTGCATCATAAATTAAGCACAACTGGTTCCTCAGTTTGTTACTAAATTATCAACGTCTACCTCCAAGTTATCCTCAGGCCCCTCAGTGGCTGCAGAGCCCTCTACTCAAGTTGCTTGCCCTCTCCTGGTCTCTGGTCTCTCCTGCTCTGAGTTAGAACCTAGGCTGCTAAGTGCCTTCATGTCTCCTCTCTTCGATACTTGCTCCACCTGAGCTTCCATTTTTTACCATCAGAAGGTCCATCTCTGATTTGCATCATAAATTAAGCACAACTGGTTCCTCAGTTTGTTACTAAATTATCAACGTCTACCTCCAAGTTTCTACATGTGAGGCTAACCCTTATGAGAAAATTATCTCAGCCCATTGTCATTACAGAAAACACTGCCTGGATCTTACTCCAGTACAGGGCAACTTCTCATTTATTTCCATTGGCCCAACAATACCCAATCTTAGAAGTGTTGTGAACCTCCTTTGCAGTAGCCATGAAAGTACAAGTGTCTAGTCCTATGACATCTATAGAGTCTGTATCCTTGTGACGTTTTCTCTGCACTTTGCTCCCCTGTAATTTCTAAATAAAGCAGATTTATAACATAATGTATTGTTTAATGGTGCCTTGCTTTTGGTCCATAGGCTCTTAATATTTTTCATCAGTTAAATGACTCTATATTTTTAAAGATAATCCATTCCCCATGTGCTTCACTCCTGTCCTTTAGAGAGGTCAAACAAACATCAGTTAGGCATCTTCCCATTCAGAGTCCCTTCCCAGATCAAATTGCATTCAAATGTTTGGCAAGTGAGGTGGGAGGAATCTGCTCCACCATCTTTGCACACTCTGTTCTAACTGTCCATACCAGGAACTACTAGCATAGCGTCTGACTTGGTCTCTAAGACCACTTGTCCCCTTATGCCAGTGCTCAGCCTAAATGCTCAGTTGGTGAAACATATTCCTGTATAATTAAAGCAAAAGTCATTTAACAAGAGACTATGATATTTGATTTATAATTAGAATTGCCTTCATGACTAAGAAACTTGCCTGATAACATGTATCAAGAGCAATTAAAGTGTGCATACTGTTGAACTGGAAATATACTTCCAGAAAGGTATCCTGAAGCAAGAGTACAAATGCAGAAACGTGTGTGTACATGGACGTGCATCACAACAACCTTCACGACAGGGAGAAATCAGAGACTTTCGAGCTGCTTGGTCAAAGTAAGTATTCACAGACTCAGCCCAGATCTCAGATAGTTGTTTCTTGAAATGTGAAGACAATAGAATAAGTAAATTTCCTGCTTCTCACACCCTAAGCCTCTCATGGAGCCTGAAAGAAACCAAGATGATGTTGCTCAAAAGAGACAGTCCTATTCCTCTCTCGGGTGTGAACTGTCCTGGTTTAACTTCTGTGAATGGATAAGGGAAAACTCAGGATAAGATTTGAGGTTGGTCAGTTGACTTGTATTATCCTAGGGACACACCAGTCCCTGATGCCCCCATGAGTGACAATTATTTTCCTGCACTTGATTTTAGCCAAAAGGCTGAGAAGCAGTGACAACTGTCTTTCTAACCTTCAGGTCCTCATATCACTGCACTGGAGAACTTCTCTTGGATTGTGCTGGTGTTTCTGGATCCTGTTCCATCGGTATCTTGCTGTGTTCACCTTTAACTGCTCCCTCAGCAAAACGGGCAGATTCTTACATTGGCACCTCCTTGCTTTCTGCCCAGAACTTCCCTGGCAGTAGAAAGGTGAAGACTGACTTCCAAAATCTAAGCCCACATACCACATATATACATACCCATGAGAAATAGTGGAAAAGAAAATAATAGACAAGGAAAAGTATCTAGGATGTAGCAATACCCAAAAAGGAGGTTTAAAATTGTCTCTGTGTGCATGGATTTAAAGAAAATTAAAATTTTGTGGTGCATAGATTTTAAAATTATAATAAAGGAATACTACAAACAACTCCATGTCAAAAATTTAATCACTTAGATTAAATGAGTCAAATCCTTGAAGATACAAAATACCAATTTTACACAAGGATAAATAATTAGAATATCCATATACCTATCAAAGAAATTGAATCGATAATATATAACCTTCCAAAAGGGAAAGGGCTGCGCTACATACTTTCATTAGTTAATTCTACCAGCGCTTAAAAAATAAAATGGTACCAATTCCCTACAATATTTCCCAGGAAATAGAAGCATAGAGAGCACCTTCTAGCTCATTCCATGGAAGCCAGTATTACTCTTTTTGTCTTTTTCCGTGTCCGGCAACGGATCGCAACCCTCAGTGTTGCCCCCGTACCGGACCGGGGACCGGCAATGGGATCGCAACCCTCGGTGTTGTTCCCGCGCCTCGCTCAGCCAGTGAGCGGGAGCCGGTCTGTATGTGGGATCCGAACCCTCAGGCGGGAGCGCCGCCGCGCTTCCCAAGCGGCGCACTATCCAGTGCGCCACCGGGCCGGCCCCCAAAGCCAGTATTACTCTGACACCAAAACTAGATGAAGACATTTTGAGAAAAGAAAACTACGAATCAATACTTCTTATAAACATAGACACAAAAATGCTCAACGAAATATTACCTAATTTCATACTATCAAGTGTATAAAGAGTTCTACACCGCAACCAAGTGGGACTTACTCTAGATATACAAAGCTAGTTTAAAAGCAATCGATACGACTCACCGTAATGAAGGACTAAAGAAGGAAAATCAGATGGTTGTAACGGTTGGTGCAAAAAGTTGTAGGACATAATCCAGCACCCATCCACACTTAAAAACAAATCTCATCAAACAAGGACTAGGCAGAAACTTTCTCAACTTGGTAAATACCATCTTTAAAAAATCCTATAGCTAACATCATACTTGATGGAGACTGGACCCTTTCCCCCTAAGACTGAGAAGAAGAAAAGCATGCCTGCTCTCTCTACCATTATTCACATTGCACTGGAAGTCCTAACTAGAGCAGTAAGATGAGAAAAAGTTATACACATCAGGAATGAAGATGTAAAACTGTCTTTATTTTCATATGACATTATAGTCTGTGTAGAAAATCCAAAATCTACTAAAAACCTTCTGGAAGTAAGAAGCATGTATTGCAAAGCTGTAGAATACAAGGTTACCACACAAAAATAAGTCCTTTATTATATATCAGAGATGAAGAATTGAAATTTGAAATTAAAAATCAATACCATTAAACAGCAGCACCAAAAGATTATGTACTTAGTCTTAAATCTAACAAAATATGTAGAGAATGTATAGGTGGAAAACTAAAAAATACTGATGAAAGATATCAAACATGTCAGTAAATGAGGAGATACTCCATACCATGGATTGGAAGACTCAACGTCATTTTATTTATTTATTTATCTATCTATCTATCTATTTATTTATTTATTATGAATATTCATAAGATACGAAGCTAATTGTCATCCCTTGTGCCCATGATGTAAGGGCCAAATTCATACTGGGGGCATACCCACTACCAGAAATTACTTTTGTACCCCGTGTCCCCTACTCAATTATCCCCCAACCACCCTCCCCCTCCGCCCTTCCCCCCCAACTCCACTTTGTAGCCCTAGGAATGTTCCCTCCTTCTGTAAGACCAATGTACTACCATGGTCTTTCTTTCCTTCCTTCCTTTCTTTCTCAGCTCCCACATATGAGTGAGCACATGTGGTATTTATCCCTCTGTGCTTTGCTTATTTCACTCAACGTAAGTTTCTCCAGGTTCATCCATGTTGTTGTAAATAGGAATAATTCATTCTTTTTTATGGCAGAGTAGTATTCCATGGTGTATATATACCACAGTTTCTTTATCCAATCATCCATCGACAGACATTTAGGTTGGTTCCATATCTTGGCTGCTGTAAGCAGAGCTGCAATGAACATGCAAGTGCAGGAATCACTTTGACATGATAATTTCCATTCCTCTGGGTATACACCCAGAAGAGGGATTGCTGAATCATATGGAAGATCTATCTGTAGTTGTTTGAGAAACATCCATACTGTTTTCCATAGTGGTTGTACCAATTTACAGTCCCACCAACAGTGCAGTAGTGTTCCCTCCTCTCCACACCCTCGCCAGCATTTGTTATTTACCATCTTTTTGATTATAGCCAGTCTAACTGGGGTGAGGTGGTATCTCAATGTAGTTTTAATTTGCATTTCCCTGATGACTAGTGATGTTGAGCATTTTTCATTTATCTGTTGGTAGTTTGTATGTCTTCCTTTGAAAAATGTCTATTCAGCTCCTTTGCCCATTTTTAAATTGGGTCATTTGTTTTTTTTACAGTATAATTGTTTGAGTTCTATGTATATTCTGGATAATAATCCCTTTTCGGATGCATAGTTAGCAAAAATTTTCTCCCACTCTGTAGGTTGTCACTTCACTCTGTTGATTGTTTCCTTTGCTGTGCAGAAGCAAAACTGTCAATTCTTCTAATTTGATATATAGATTGAACACAATCCCAATCAAGATCTCAGCAAGTTAATTTGTAAATAACAAACTGAATAAAGTTGGTATAGAAAGGAAAATATCTTTGCAAGTCAAGTAGGCAAAACATGGCATTCTTTAGGGTGGTGAAACTCTTATGTATGATATTATAGTCGTAAAATCGTGACATTATGGGTAGGTTAAAACCCATAGATTAAAATTTTTTTTTAATTATTTTAAAATGACAAATTATAATTGTATATATTTATGGGGCACAACACGATGTTTTGATGTATGTATACAATGTGGAATAACTAAATCAAGCTAATTAACATATCCATCACCTCCCTTATTATTTTTTCTTGTGAGACATTTGAAATTTACTTAGCTATTTAGAAATATGCAATATGTTACTGACTACTGTCACCCTGCTGTGCAATAGATTTCAGAACTTATTCCTTCTGTCTAATTGAAACTTTGTACCCTTTGACCAGCAACTCCCCATTCCCTCCCCCTTCCTCCCAGCCTCTGGCAACCATCCTTCCACTCTCTACTTCTATGAGTTCCATGTTTTGATATAAATGAGATCATGCAGTATCTGTCTTTCTGTGCTTGGCTTATTTCACTTAGCATAATGTCCTCCAGGTTCATTTACATTGTCTCTATTTTTTATAGCAGTTTTAGGTTTACAGCAAAATTGTCCAAAAGGTACATAGACTCACCATACACCCCCTGCCCCCACAAATTTGTGACCTCACTCATTATCAACAACCTCCATTTGGAGTGGTACATTTGTTACAATCAATGAACCTACTTTGACGTGTTCCTATAGCTGGAAGTTCGTAATTTACTTTAGGGTTCACTCCTGGTATACATTCTATGGGTTTTGAAAAACGTATAACATGTATCTACCATTATAATATCATTCGGAGTAGCTGCACTGCACTAAAAATTCTCTATACTCCACCTATTCATCCCTCCACACTCCACCACCCCCAACCTTGGCAGCCTCTGATCTTTTTACTGTCTCCATAGTTTTGCCTTTTCCAGAATGTCATATAATTGCAATCATATAGCAAGTAGCCCTTTCAGATTGGCTTCTTTCACTTAGTAAGATGTGTTAGGTCCCTGGAACCTAGAACATGACTTTTAGAAAGCCCTCCCACCCTTCAGTTTCATTTCTCTAAGTTTCCTTCTTCAAGGTCTCTGCTTCCCTAGGTCTCTGTTCCCACAAGCTGAGCAAGCTGTACCTAGAGTGTAACACTGTAGCTGCTTTCCCCCGCTAGCCCAAGGTTTCTGTCTCCTGAAGTCTCTTCTCCCATGAGCAAGCTGTAAAATATTATAACGATCTTCCTAGGCTAGGCCAGATGCCAATCTTAACCCTATACAAAGGAACCCAACTGCCTCTCGGGGCTGATGCCATCTTTTAGGTTCATCCAGGCAGGTCTGCTTGCTACTAAAATCTTTTTTCTACCTTTGTCTGGCTAGCATCTCCTTCCTCAGTGACCTTACAATATGCATTTAAGGTTCCTCCATGTCTTTTCATGGCTTGATAGCTCTTTTTTTTTTTTTTTTTTTTTTTTTTTTAGTGCTGAATAATATTCCATCGCCTGGATGTACCACAGTTTATCCATTCACCTGCTGAAGGACAGCTTGGTTGCTTCCAATTTTTGGCAATTAGCTATAAAGCTGCCATAAACATCAACTATGAATGGATAAAGAAAATGTGGTATATTTACACAATGGAATATTATTTAGCCATTAAAAAAATAGTGAAATCCTGTCATTTGCAGCAACATGGATGAGCCTGGAGGGCATTAAGTCAAGTGAAATAAGCCAGGCACAGAAAGAAAAATACCACATTGTAATTGCTGGTTTTCTTGTCCTTCCCATGTCTAAACCCTTCTTTTTATTTTTGTTTTAATTTTGTGAGCTAATATCTGCCTATCTGTAAAAGTATCTAGAGTTATATTAAGAGTTAACAACTGAATGCAATTTCTAAGGTCTTCAGTTTGCCAGCCTGTCAATTCTTCCTGTGAGAGACTGTGCTGAACCTCAGCTGTCAACATTTCCTTTGTGAATGAGAGACTGTGTTTTGCTCTCTACCTCTTTGCAGAGAGCATCTTAACCACAGTAACCCAGTTTTTGCAACCAGCTCTAATAAAGCCCCTCACTCACCTTTAACTCTGCCTGGATACAGACCAAGCCAATAGAAATGCTTGCTGCCTACCTACCCAAGAAGAGTATTTAAGGCTAGTTCTCCCTACATTTTGTGCTCAGGATTTGGAACACAAGTTCCCCTGAAGCCTGCTCGCAATAAATTATCTGACTTCTCCTTCTCTCTGAGTGACTGTGTCTCATTGGCAGCTCCTTCCCATAACATGACCTCACTCATATGTGAAATCTAAAAAAGTTGATCTCATAGAAGTAGAGAGTAGAATAGTAGTTACCAGAGGCTGGGAAGGATAGGGGGGAAGGGCAAATGGGGAAAGTTGGTCAATGGATACAAAGTAACAGTTAGGTAGGAAGAATATGTCCTAGTGTTCTTTTGCACAGTGCAGTGACTAGTTAACAAAAATATATTTCATATGAGAGGATGTGGGGAAAATAGGATAATTTAGTCAGGCTCCCTCCACGTTTCTTGTGAACAAGTTGTGTGTGGGTGGAGTTAGTGCTCATGTGCACCCATGTATCTCTCTAGTTAATTGCTATTGTGTATTCTTCATTTTGTGAAGCAGGCTGGTCAGCAGAGAGCTCACATCTAAAAATAGAGCATGTTTACTCTGCTGGCAGCTGCTCAGTTTTCAGTTTTTCTTTGGATTTTGCCGTTAGCCGTTGAATTTCTGAGTTTTTCTTTGTACTGCCTAGCTCCTAGATGTGTGTGTGCTGAATAAAGATTATTCCTACTTAACCAAGGCTCCGAGGACCTTTTTGCTGGTTACCTAGCCCATAGACCTGCGTGTGAAGGGTTTGTGAACGGGCTTGAGGGGTTTGTGAGCTTCAGACCCTAGCCCTAGCTCTACAGAGGATTTTGAATGTCCTCACCACAAAGAAATGATCAATGTCACAGGTGAGGGATATGCTAATCACCCTAATTTGTTTATTATACATTATATACATATATCAAAACATCACACTGTACCCCATAAATATATACCATTATTACGTGTCAGTTAAAATAAATATTTAAAAAATGTATATGTGCAGTTTTTTGTGTGGGCATAAGTTTTCCACTCATTTGAATAAACATCAAAGAGTGTGATTGCTGGATCATATGGGAAGAGTACGTTTAGTTTTGTAAGAAACCACCGACTCTCTTCCAAACTGGTTGTATCATTTTGCATTCAAACCAGCAATGAATGAGAATTCCTTTGCTCCATATCTTTGTCAGCATTTTGTGTTGCCAGTGTTTAGGATTCTGGCCATTCTAATAAGTATAAAGTGGTATCTCATTGTTTTATCTTGCATTACTCTGATGAGATACGATGTTGAGCATCTTTCATGTGCTTATTTGCCATCCATGTATCTACTCTGGCGATGTGTCTATTAAGGACTTTGGCTCGTTTTATGATCAGATTGTTTCTTATTGTTAATTTTAAGAGTTCTTTGTATATTTTGGATAACAGTCCTTTATCAAATATGTCTTTTGCCAATATTCCTCCCAATTTGTGGCTTGACATTTCATTCTCTTGGCAGTGTCTTTTGCAGAGCAGAATTTTTAATTTTAATAAAGCCCAGCTTATTAATTATTTCTTTCATGGTTCGTGACTTTGGTGTTGTATCTGAAAAGTCATTGCCATACCTCTAGGTCATCTAGGTTTCTCTGTATGTTATCTTCTAGAATCTTTGTAGTTTTGCATTTTACCTTTATGATTATAATCCATTTTGAGTTAGTTTTTGTGGAGAGTATAATGTCCGTGTGTAAATTATTTTTTTGCACGTGGATGTCCAGTTATTCCAGCATCATCTGTGAAGACTATCATTGCTCCATTATATTGCCTTTGCTTCTTACTCAAAGATCAGTTGACTGTAGTTATTGAATCTGATTCTAGGCTCTTTATTTTGTTCTTTGATCTATTTGCCTATTCTTTGGCCAATATCACACTGTCTTGGAGTACTGTAGTTTCATAGTAAGTCTCAAAGTAGGGTGTTGTCAGTCCTCTGACTTTGTTCTTCTCCTCAATATGCCTCTCCATATGAACTTTAGAATCAGTTTGCTGATTTCCACAAAATAACTTACTAAGATTTTGATGGAAAAAAAAACCCATAGAATTTTATATGACAGAGTGAACCTCAATGCTTGAAATGCTTAAAAAAATAATTTGAGGTCAAGAGATCCCAAGATGGAATCTACAATGTAACTAAAGAATCTAACTATATTAGAAATGTATGACAGATCCTCACTGAAGAGGGTGGGGAGAAAAAAGGCTGACTTAAGCAACTCTGAAAGAGAGTGGAATGCATGAGACTAAAGGCAAAAGAAATTGTAAGAACTGTGCTCTAGTTGATAAAATAGTTTTCCATGGGGGTATGGCTAACAATTCTGAAACCACTATACATGTGTATTAGTTGTTGTTTTCCAGATAAACAGAAACAATAGGAATATCTATCTTTATCTATCTATCTATCTATCTATCTAGGGGGAGAGAGAGAGAGAGAGAGATTGATTTATTATAAAGAATTAGAAGATGTAATTTTGGAGGCCGCAAATCCCAAAATCTGTAGTCAACAAGCTGGAGACCAGGACAGCCAATGTTCTACTTCCAGACCCAGTCTCAAGGCCTGAGAATCAGAAGAGACGATGGTGTAGATCCTGTCCAAACATGGGAGGCTCAAGACCCAGAACAAGATGATGTTTTAGTTTGAGTCCAAAGTCAAGAAAAAAACAATGTCCCAGCTCAAAGGCAGTCAGGCAGGAGGACTACACACTTACTCAGCCTTTTTATTGTATTTAGGTCTTCAACTGATGGAATGGGTCAACCCACATTAGGGAGGACAATCTATTTTACTCAGTCTACCAATTCACTGCTTAATCTCATTCAGAAGCACCTTCAAGACATATCTAGAATAATGTGTGACTAAATATCTGGGCACCCTGTGGCCCAGTCAAATTGATAGCATTTTGTTGCCTATTGGCAGCATTTTGTTGGTAAAGCAAAGAAAGTAGAGAGACTGTGATTTGTGAGCCACTCTGTAGTGATCTCTGTTGGCTTAGCTGAATTAAAGATAAAAGAAGTATTCCCATATCCCTGTACCAAATGAGAATTCCTGTTAGCCTGGGTATGGCCATGGCTGTAACTCTCAGAATACTTTCTGTAAATGGCAAGTCTAGAAGGTGCTCACCTCATTTGAAGATGAGCACTGGTCAGAAAGGAACCATTCCAAGACCCACAAAAGATCTATGCATTCAAAAAATGAAAGGAATAGAAAAAAACAAAAGGCACATAAAGAACACTCAACAAAATAAAAACACAAAATATTAGCAAATAATTTAATGAAATAATCACCCCTACAAAATAAAAGAATAAAAGGACAACATAGTGAGACAGTAAAAGATAAAATATTATCTTGTAGAAATCAGGAAAAAAGCAGAGAAAAAAAATAAATGCACAATAGAAATAAAGGCAAAATTGGAAGCAACACAAAGAGAAAAGACTTTGCTGAATATACAAAAATGGACATACAGAAACAGATGGAGAAAAGCAAGAAGTTATGAAAAAGGGTTCATAGAGTATTAAAAAGAGAATAAAGAGAAAATATAGATATGGGAGACAAGTAGGTACAACACAAGCATAAGTGGAAAGTGAGTATATGTTTGTGTTTTATATATATTTTTAAAATATCTTATATATGTATATGAGTGTCATATAAATATAAAACACAGTCAAACGCACACTATATATAATACATATAACTACATAATATGATTATATAATATGATTATATAATACATTTTATATATTTTATAATTGTGTATATGTGTGTATGCATACATGTACACACACCCATATATATATATATACACATACACAATATACTTTTCAACAAAGAGGGTTTGCTCTCCACATATAACACACCTCCTACCTCACTCTCTCTTCTCTCTTATACACATACACAAATACACTCTCATATATTCTTCAGACAAAGCACAGAAACATAGCCAAGGAAAAGTTGCTAGAAGAATATACAAGGAACTAATAACACTACTTGCTTCCATATACAGAAATTAGGTGGCTGGCGCCCAGGGTCCTGAGGTATGGAGATGGGGACAAACCGCTTGTCCTGCACCAGGCAAGGAGCATGCCAAAAATACCACTTCCATGTGGGTGGCCCACCATAGCCACCACAATAGCCACAGCTGCCACAAAAGTGGCTAGATGCCACAACCACAGTGAAGATGGCCTGCCAGCCACTAGAGTGCTGGAGAGTCACCAGCAGAGACCAAAGAAAAGTCTCTCTCCATAAAGCCCATTCCAGAGTGATAGAAGAAGCCTCTGCTCTACAATAATAGTGGGGGACCTAAACACACCTCTCTCAGCACTAGGCAGATCATCTAGGCAACAAATCAACAGAGTAACCATTACTCTTTCAGAAGGAGAGAAGAAATCTAGGGTTATCAGAGGTGGGAGAGGGATGGGGAGAGATTGGATAAGGAGCATAAAGAATACATATGATTTGTAATAATGTGCATGCTAATAATATTGATTTGATCAACATACATCAGTGTTGAACCCCTGAAATAAGTATAATCAGTTATGATTCAATAATAAATACATAAATAAATAAATAAATAAAATGATTATATAGTGGGGAAAAAAAAAAGAAATTAGTTGGCTGAGGTTTGACCTCAGCATTTACTTTATTCCTTAAACACATGCTATGTATTCAATTTGTAAATATATAAATAAATGTTTATATAACACTATTCAATATTTAAATAGCATCCTCCTACATTCATATCTAAAATGTTTGAATGTATAGAGAGTCTTATTAAGCCTTAAGTAATGAAACACCATAAATATGATGTTAGAAAAACCCAAAGACTAAACCACTACATAGGAAAATTAACCTGGTTTCTCTAACAAATAAGTTGGAAGGGAAAAAAAGATTATTAGAAGATTTAGTAATTTAAATGCCCTAAAATGCACTTTATTTAAGACATATCAACCAAAAAGAACATGTATGGAACATATTTGGGTCCTGATATTAGCAACCAAAATGTAAAAAATAAATAACACAAACAAGGATTTTGGAAAAATAAATAGACACTTCTTGATGCTAATAAATACATACATTCTCAAGACATAAAATTGATTACAGGGGGCTGGCTGGTTAGCTCAGTTGGTTAGAATGTGGTGTTACAACAAGGTCAAGTGTTCTGATCCCTGTACTGACCAGCTGCCAAAGTACATATATATATATATAATGTATATAAAGAGCCTATCTTTAGAAATGAATATTGAATTATTTACTGAGGAAGTGGTATGATTCTTGAGATTTGATTTCAAATAATTTCAGGTTGATGAGTAAATTGGGTAGAAGTGTGAAAGAAATAAGAAAGAAATAAGGCTGGCGTGAAATAATAATTGTTAAAGTTAGGTGATAGGTATATAGGGGCCCTTATGTTCTTCTATTTTTCTATATGTTTGAAATTTTACACGAAAAACAGTCATATTTAACATTTGTGATCACTTTTTTAAAATGGCAGTTTTTCAGTTAGCATAAGATGACATTGATCTCTAATATACCTGCAGGAAGAAAAAGACGAGGTTGGGAAAGGAGAGCACTCAGTACATTCTCATACACAAGCATAACACAGAGAACACTGGCTGGAGACAGTGACTAACTCCAAGCTTCAGTGGATTGAGAATAGTCTTATTGTACTAAGATCAAGTCAAAGCTGGAGGCAAGAGAATTTTCCCTGACTAAAGGAAACCAAAAATGCAATCTTGAGATTTCACAACTTTTCTAATAATCCAGCTGTGATCTCACTGTTTGTAAAGCCCAGCCCTTCCCAACCTGCAAGCTCACCTTCCAGGACTAAGCCCAGCCCATTTCTACCATATATAAACTGCTGCCGGGAGGCACATAGCACAGTTCTGCTCCTCTCCTCCGCGCTCCAGCCTCTCCCACTTTGCGCAGCCTTCTTCTCTTCAGGAACCATGTCTAGCAAATCCACCATGAGGAGCCACAGCACTAGCCACCGTGGCTTCAGTGCCAGCTCAGCCAGAGTCCCCGGGGTCTGCCGCTCTGGCTTCAGCAGTGTCTCCATGTCCCGCTCCAGGGCTAGTGGAGGCCTCGGGGGAGCATATGGAGGGGCTGGCTTTGGCAGCCGGAGCCTCTATGGCCTGGGGGGCTCCAAGAGGATCTCCATTGGAGGGGGCAGCTGTGCCATCAGTGGTGGATATGGCAGCAGAGTTGGAGGAGGCTTTGGCTTTGGAGCTGGAGCCGGGAGTGGATTTGGTTTCGGCGGTGGAGCTGGTAGTGGCTTTGGGCTCGGTGGTGGCGCTGGCTTTGGAGGTGGATATGGCGGCTCTGGCTTCCCTGTGTGCCCCCCGGGAGGCATCCAAGAGGTCACCATCAACCAGAGTCTCCTGACTCCCCTGAACCTGCAAATCGACCCCACCATCCAGCGGGTGAGGACTGAGGAGCGGGAGCAGATCAAGACCCTCAACAACAAGTTCGCCTCTTTCATCGACAAGGTGAGACATGAGACCGAGCCCTCCACAGGGGATTTCAGAGTCCCGAGTTGGAGAAACAGCAAACTTCCTACCAGGGGAGGCATAGGAAACAGGGAGAGGGGACTCAGACCAGCTCTGCACAGGGCCGGCCAGCTTGGCTCCGTGTTGACAACAGGCAGCAGGTGATGGGAATCATTTAGAACTACGGAAGCTCCTAGATGGTCCCTGTTCCTGCCTAGCAAGAACTCTCAACTTTGTTAAACCTGAAGCATAGACAATGAGAGGCAATAGAGAGAAAGGAATGGGTTGGCTTTTCCCTCAGAAGGGTCTGGGAGACCACCAAAAAAGGCCAGTTGTATTTGGGCTGATAAATTACACTCTGGGGTCTGAGTAAAAAGGGAAAAAATTCAACATAAGAAAAAAAAAAAAAAAGAAAGAAAATGATATTCTGGTCTAACTAGCAACAACAAAAAACCTTAGAAACATTTATACAATCTATAGAAATGCTAATTGAGTCTAGAGACAGAGAGTGACCAGAAAACCAGGATATTATGGAGGAGACACATGCACTAAATGAGAAATTGGACTGGAAAATAATCATCACACAATATTTAACATCCCTTCTAACTGAGGTCCTATAAGCAATAAAAATTTTTTACAATATATTAGGTGAACATTATTTTTTAACTAGATTTGTGATTGTGCTTGGAAAGAAAGGGAAATTGTTGACAATCATTGAATGTCCAATTAGACCTGTGGGGAGCAAAGGGAAAAGGTTTGGGGGAGCAGATCCTCACCCTGAGTCTCGGTGCAGCAGCCCAGCACCATGGAGAACCCCAAGCTGCTGGGAAACCTGATAACACACACACTTACTTCTTTCTGCCTTTGTCTGGCAAATAACCATCTATGTGGTCTGCTCTCCAGGTACGGTTTCTGGAGCAGCAGAACAAGGTCCTGGACACCAAGTGGACCCTGCTGCAGGAGCAGGGCACCAAGACAGTGAGGCAGAACATGGATCCTTTGTTCGAGCAGTACATCAGCAACCTCAGGCGGCAGCTGGACAGTATCATGGGCGAGAAAGGCCGTCTGGACTCCGAGCTCAGAGGCATGCAGGACTTGGTGGAGGACTTCAAAAACAAGTGAGTCAAAGGAGAGAAGTGGGCTCGGTTTGTTGAAGCACA
>NW_007741882.1:7185-7461 GCF_000696425.1 Galeopterus variegatus | reverse complement strand
CCACTGTCACTACCAGAAGGTGCAGACTTCATTGGGGAAATCTACTGAAGGGAAGCTGGGGTCCTCTCACAGGATGGACACCCTGCACTATCAGAGTAGACATTTATAGAACCTATGCCTAAGTCGAGGAAGCAAAAGAACCCAAAGGCAGGAGGAAAGCTACCACAGAAAAGGACCTAGTAATCTTTGGTTTAGCTTCACTCTGAATGTTGGCTCTCAGAAACACAATGCAGAACATTGCCAGTCCCTGAGAGAACTAGCGAGTATCTGATCCCA
>NW_007741882.1:3324-4719 GCF_000696425.1 Galeopterus variegatus | reverse complement strand
ATTGGTACAAAAGAGGTATATGACATAATCCAATACCCATTCATGTTAAAAAAAAAAAAAAACTCAGCAAACAAGGAAAAGAGGGCAACTTTCTCAACTTGGTAAATAACATCTAAAAAAAAATCCTATAACTAACATCATACATAATAGTGAGAAACTAGGCCTTTTCCCCTAAGACTGACAACAAGGCAAGCATGTCCTCTCTCTCTACTGTTAGTCACACCGCACTGGAAGTCCTAACTAGAGCAGCAAGATGAGAAAAAGCAATAATAGTTGAACAGATTAGAAATGAAGAAATAAAACAGTCCATATTCTCATGTGACGTCATAGTTTAGGTAGAAAATCCTAATCCACCAAAATCTTCCTGGAAGTAATAAGCAAGTATAAAACATTGCAGGATCCAAGTTTACTAGACAAAACTAACTACTTTCTTATATATTAGCAATGAAGACCTGAAATTTGAAATTAAATATCAATACCATTCACAATAGCACCAAAAGTTTAAGGATTAAAGCATAAATCTAACAAAAATACATAGAGAATCTATAGATGGAAAACTACAAAATACTGATAAAAAATGAAAGATGTAAGTAAATGAAGAGCTATTCCATATTATAGATTGGAAGATTCATTATAATTAAGCTTTCAATTCTTCCTAACTTGATTTGTAGATTCAACACAATCCCAATCTAAATCCCAGCAAGCTATTTTGCAAGTAACAACAAACTGAATGAAGTTTGTATGGAAAGGCAAAAGGCCTTTGCAAGGTGAATAGATGAAACACAGGCCAATTTTTAGGGTGGTGAATCTCTCTGTATGAGACCACAGTGGTGAAATCATGACACAATGCTTTTTTCAAAATCCACAGAATTTTATAGCACAGAGTGAACCTTAACATATGAAACTTTAAAAATTTTTTTAAATTTGAGAGATACCAGAATGAAATGCAATATGATGAAATAATCTAACTGTGTTACAAATTGTACGAAATAACCTCATTAAAGGGGTAGGGTAAAAAAGCCTGACTTAAGTCACTTTGGAAACGACTGGCATTTGTAAGACTACAGGCAAAAGGAACTATGTGTAACCACTGTATTTGAAGTCGTTAAGGTTGTTTCTCATAGGGTATGGCTCAACAATTCTGAAACCACTATATGTGTATTAGTGTTCTCCAGAGAAATGGAACCAATAGGTTATATATATGTGTGTGTGTATAATAAAGCTCACTCTCTCTCTCTCTCTCTCTCTCTCTCTCTATATATATATATATATATACACACACACACACACATATATATATACACATATATATACACACACATATGTATGTTGTATGTGTGTGTGTATGTAAACAGAGAGAGAGAGAGAGATTTATTGCAAAGAATTGATGGATGT
>NW_007741882.1:0-2373 GCF_000696425.1 Galeopterus variegatus | reverse complement strand
GTATACACACGTATATTTCCTCGCTCTGTCACCTAACAAGGCCTAGAAGCAATGACACCCCGGTGGCAATGAACATACCTAGTGCCTAGATGTTGGTTTCTAAATGCTTACCCAATATTAGTGTAGTGGTTAATTTTACGCATCAACTGGACGGAGCCACAGAGGCCCAGATATTTGGTCAAACATCACCCTGGGTGTTTCTGTGAAGATGTTTTTGGATGAGATTAACATTCGAACCAGGAGACTGAGTCAAGCAGATTGCCCTCCTTAATGTGAGTGGGCCTCATTCAATTAGTTAAAGGCCTGAATAAAACACAAGGCTGACCATCCCCTGAGTAAGAGAATTCTTCTGCCTCCTGACCTTCAAACTGGGACATTAGCTCTTCCTGGTTCTACAGCAGCTTCCAGACTTCATACTCAAACTGACACATCAGCTCTGCAGATTTTGGATTTGCCACCGTCCATAATCATATAAGTCAATTACTTAAATCTATTTATATATTTATCTCCTACTGGTTCTGTTTCTCTGAATAACCCTGACTAATACAAGTAGGAACAAGGGCCCCTGAGAGAAGTGACTGATTTTAGAACTGGGGCAGTACATATACAAGACGATCCTGCAGTATCTTGCCATGCCAAAAAGTAAGGAAGTGCTCAAAAATAACCAAGAAACAAACAAAAAACACAAGATGCCAATTGGAAGAGCTCCCAATAGCCAACTTGGAATAATTTGAGCCATAAAGTAAACACATAAATAAATTAATAAATAAATAAAGTATATATTGGATTATAACCTGAAGTAATAAGTATCCATGAGTCTATACTGATATAAATAAATGACTGAATAAATAAATCAATGAAAGAGATAGATAACTCTCATGCAGAAGAATTCCAAAAATGTGTGTAAACACTCCTCCCTCAATGAAGTGGAGTATATCTTGTCTCCCCCCAAGTGTGGGCTGTGATCAATGACTTCCTTCCAAAGAGTACAGTAGGAAAAGGAGGTAAAAGAGTAGCTTTACAGTAGAGAAAGCTGACAACTACTCCAGCCAGGTGATCCAGGGTAACATCAACAATTATAAGTCACGTTGATGTCACGTACCCTTGATGTGACATGATGAGAATGGAACTTTACCTCTGTGGTCTTCCTCCGAAAACCCTATACCCCCCATCCAATCAGGAGAAAAACATCAGAAAAAGCCCAATTATTGAGATTCTACAAAATACCTGGCCAATGTTCCTTAAAACTTTCAAAGTCATCAAAACAAGGAAAGCCTGACAAACTGTCTCAGCCAAAAGAAGCCTAAGGTGATACAACAATTAAAATGTAATGTGGTATTCTGGATGGGATTCTGGAACACAAAAAGTACGTTGGGTAAAAACTAAGGAAATCTGAATGAAGTATGGACTAGTTAATAATAATATATTGATACTGTTTCATTAATTGTGACAAATGTACCATAACAATGTGAGGTATTAATAATAGGGGATACTGGGTATGGGGTACACAGGACCTTTCTTTACTGTCTTCACAATTTTACATAAATCTAAAACTATTCCAAAATAAAAACTTACTAAAAAAATTCTTAATGTGTGGGGATCAAAGTGGCATCTGTACTTTTAACTAAACAAAATTTTGTAAACAAAATTACAAAAATACTACGGTAGAGAGAGAGAGAAAGAATCGAAGGATATATACTAAAATAATATCAGTTATCTCAGATTGTGTAAACCTGTGTCTCTTTTAAGTTTGTATGTTTTTTAAAGTTTTCAATGTTGAGCATATATTGAAAAGTTATTGGAAAGATATTTCATCTTTAAAAAATTATTTCAAAAGGACAGGAAAATCAACTACATTGTATATTGATAAAATTAAATTAAATTTGATTACAGTTTTTCATATATTCACGGGTTGATTGTCTATTTTCCCCACTGGAATGTAAACTATCAAGAGTGAAGACTTCATCTTGAGCCACACCTAAAATCATGCAGGCATATATAGATCCATATCTGTATTACACATACACACACACACACACACACACACACANTGTCAATGTACAATGTGGTTGATTATTATGGCCCATCACCGAAACCTCCCTCCCTCCTCCCACTCCCCCCTCCCGCCCAAGAGGAGCCAGGTTTTTCACCTCTGTTGTGTGAGGTTGCAGGTAAGCAAGGGAAGAGGCTAGAATGACCTATGCGGTAATAAATTAGAACTGGAGACATCAGCATGAACTTGTGTTTGGCTTCATATAGACACAGGTGGTTACATATAATAATATATAGAAATATGCATATCACAGGGGCTAGTATACACACGTATATTTCCTCGCTCTGTCACCTAACAAGGCCTAGAAGCAATGACACCCC
>NW_007741881.1:22970-23657 GCF_000696425.1 Galeopterus variegatus | reverse complement strand
CTCCCACTCTGTTGGTTGTCTTTTAACTCTGTTAATTGTTTGTTTTGCTGTGCAGAAGCTCCTTAGTTTGATATAATCCCATTTGTTTCTTTTTCCTTTGGTAGCCTGTGCTTTGGGGTTCTTATTCATGAAGTCTGTTTCCAGTCCTATTTCCTGAAGTGGTTCTCCTATGTTTTCTTTAAGAAGGCTTATTGTTTCAGGGTGTATATTTAATTCTTTAATCCATTTTGAGTTGACTTAGTGTATGGTGAAAAGTATGGGTCTAGTTTCATTCTCCTGCATATAGATATCCACTTCTCCCTGCACCATTTGCTAAAGAGGCAGTCTCTGCCCCAGCGAATAGGCTTGGTGCCTTTGTCAAAGATCAGATGGCTGTAGGTATGTGGGTTGATTTCTGGATTCTCTATTCTATTCCACTGATCAGTGTGTCTGTTTTTATGACAGTGCCATACAGTTTCGGTTATTATAGCTTTACAGTATAGTTTAAAGTCAGGTAGTGTTATGCCTCCAGCTTTATTTTTTTTCATCACCATTGCTTTGGCTATGCGTCTTTTGTTATTCCATATAAATGTCTGGATAGTTCTTTCCATTTCTGAGAAAAATGTTATTGGAATTCTGATGGGGACTGCATTGAATTTGTATATCACTTTGGGTAGTATGCACATTTTCACTATGTTGATTCTTCCA
>NW_007741881.1:20426-21032 GCF_000696425.1 Galeopterus variegatus | reverse complement strand
TCATGGCTCAGTTTTGGGAGCTTGTGTGTGTCCGGAAACTTATCCATTTTCTCCAGATTTTCAAATTTGTTGGCGTATAGCTGTTTATAGTAGTTTCGAATGATTCCTTGTATTTCAGATGACTCAGTTGTAATATCACCTTTTTCACTTCTAATTTTTGTTATTTGAATCTTCTGTCTTCTTTTTTTTTGTTAGCCATTCTAATGGTTTGTCAATTTTATTTATGTTTTCAAAAAACCAACTTTGATTCATTGATCTTTTGTATTGTTTTTTGGGTATCAATTTCATTAAGTTCTGCTCTGATCTTGATGATTTCTTTCCGTTTGCTAACTTTAGGTTTGGATTGTTCTTGTTTTTCTTGTTCTTTAAGGTGAAGTGTTAGGTTGTTCACTTGCCATCTTTCCATTCTTCTGAGGTGAGCATTTAATGCAGTAAATTTCCCGCTTAATACTACTTTTGCAGTATCCCACAGGTTTCAGTATGATGTATTAGTTTTCATTAGTTTCAATAATTTTTTTCATTTCCTGCTTGATTTCTTCTTGGAACCATATGTCATTAAGTAGAATGCTGTTTAATTTCTATGTGTTTGTATAGTTTCCAGAATTT
>NW_007741881.1:19760-19996 GCF_000696425.1 Galeopterus variegatus | reverse complement strand
CTATTTTGTCAGATATAAGAATAGCTACTCCAACTCATTTTTCTTTTCTGTTTGCATGGTATATCTTTTTCTATCCTTTCACTGTTAGTCTATGTGAGTCTTTATGGGTGAGGTGGGTCTCTTGAAGGCAGAATATACTTGGGTCCTCCTATTTAATCCAGTCAGCCAGTCTGTCTCTTTTGATTGGGGAATTTAAGCCTTTTACATTAAGAGTTGTTATAGAAAAGTGTTGATTT
>NW_007741881.1:15957-18661 GCF_000696425.1 Galeopterus variegatus | reverse complement strand
ATGTTTTCAATGCAATCTCCTTTTCCCTCCCCTTCTGGAATACCCATGACTCAGATATTTGCACGCTTAAGGTTGTCTGATATCTCTCTCAGATTTTCTTCAATGCCTTTGATTCTTTTTTTATTTTTATTTTTATTTTCTTTTTGTCTGCTTTGTTCTTTCAAACAGCCCATCTTCAAGTTCAGAGGTTCTCTCTTCAACTTCGACAAGCCTGCTGGTTAAACTCTCCGTTGTTTTTTTTTTTTTTTTTTTTGCTGAATAACTTCTTCAGTTCAGCAAGTTCTGCTACATTTTTTTTCAGGGCATTGATTTCCTTGTACATTTCCTCTTTCAGGTCCTGTATACTTTTCCTCATTTCATTATGATGTCTAGCTGAGTTTTCCTGTATCTCATTCAGTTTCCTTAGAATTATCCCTTGAAATTCCTTTTCAGTCATTTCAAGGGCTTCTTGTTCTACAGGATTTAGAGCTTGAAAGTTATTATCCTTTGGTGGTGTACTTTCTTGATTTTTCATATTTCTGGTATCTTTTCTTTGATGTTTATTCATTGTGGCAGGGGGTTTCTCAGTCCATGGGTTTGACACTATTGACTTACTAAGATGTTGCTGTGGTTGCCAATTTGGTATGGCTACCTCAGTGACTACTCAGTTGGCCACTAGTGCCTTGTGTGTGTGGTTGCCTCGGGTCTTGCGCCTCTCTGGGGAGCCACCTCTCTGGTCAGCTTGGACTCTGCCAGGCTGCTGGGTCATGGGGCAGTACCACAGGGTATGTGGTCTCTGCTGGTCTTCCACCTCCTGTGCTGGACTTCACCCTGTTCTTTGCACTCTGGCCCAGGCTGCTGGGATGTGCCGAGGCACCGCAGAGCGTGCGGTCTCTGCAGAGCTTCCCCTTCCCCTGCAGGATGTCTCCCTGCTCGGTGCGCCCTAGGCCAGGCTTGGGATGGAGCTGGGTGGCGGCGGTGAAGCCTACCTGCTGCTGGATTGCACAGCAGCGGCCCCCCACAGGGTCTGTGGACTCTACAGAGCTTCTATCTCCCTTGCTGGATGACTCTGTGCTCAGGGCACATTGGGCCGGGCTGCTGGATCACACAGCAGCAGTGTGGTCCCTGTGGAGTTCCCGCCTCCCCTGCCGGACGTCTCCCTGCTCCGAGCGCACTAGGCCAGGCTGGGAATGGAGCTAGGTGCCTGCAGTGAAGCCTACCTTCTAGATCATGCAGTGGCGGCCCCACAGGGTGTATGATTTCTGCGGAGCCTCCACCTCCCCTGCCGGACGCCTCCCCACTCTGTGCACACTGGGCTGGGCTGGGAATGGAGCCGGGTGGCGGTGGTGAAGCCTATCTGTCAGATCGGACGACGGTGGCCCGGCACGGCATGTGGTCTCCTTGGAGCTTCTGCCTCCCCCGCTGGACGTCTCCCTATTCCATATGCACTTGATGTTATGTTTTTATAGTTTAAATCGGTTGATTTGTGGGAGAGAGTGATGCTAGGGACCATCTATTCTGCCATCTTGACCGGAAGTCCTTCCAGGTGATTCTGATTCACATGCAAGTTTGAGAACCACTGCTGGGGGTTAGAAGACATAAGCAATTTAAATAAATCTCTTAAAAAGGAAGAAAATCCTGCCATTTGTAACGTGAATAAAGGTGGAGGACATTATGCTAAGGGAATAAGCCAGACACAGAAGGACACATATTCCATGATGACACTTACATGAGTACAAGGAATGTAAAACAAACTCAGAGACTGGAAGAGTGTCCTAGAGGGGTGCAGGTGGGGAGGGAAGGAAAGCAGGGAGTGGTTACATGCCCACCTCCTGGCTTCTCCAGTTGTTACTTGACAGAGAGACCCCAAATCTCAGGAGCTTCCAAAAGTGGGAAAACTATTTCACTCTTGTTTTCCTGTTGGCAGTATGAGGGTGCTCCACATAGAGCAGGGATTCATGCCCCTTCCTCTTGTTCTGCTTTGCTCAGCTTGTGGTTTCCATCTCGTGGCCCAACACAGTTGCTCCAGCTCCTGCCATCACATCCACATCCCCACTCACTCACGCCTAGCCTCTAGGAGGTCTTTCAATGAGGTGGCCACATGCCCAATGGAAAGGCTCTTAATGTAAGAAGAGGAGAACTGAATTAGTGGACAAGCATATTCTCCATCACGCACTTATTTAATTATCATGCAGCTACACATGACGGTTGAAGCTTAACTGACGGGATGAAATCTGTAAGGTAGAAAAGGTGAGAAGGATGAGGTTTATCAGTGGGTTCATGGTATGGGAGGCTGTGGGGAGACGTGGGGAGTGAGAGCTGGAGAGGACGGGGATTTCCAAGGGGATACAAGGAATCGATGATTTGTGGCCCCTTCGATGATAACGTAAAGTCCAGCAGGAGTTAGGATTTGTTTTCTAGTATTTTTGGTCATAGAACGTCTCTGTGAAAGTCTCATCAGGTTAACACTGGACATAATTTGGAATTACAGAAATAGAACAGGAAGAGCAAAGTGACAGCGAATCTTGGGGAATTTTGATCATCCAAGAGTGACTCTAGCGAGGTGTGAGTGGAGGACAGAAGGGATCAGAGGCAGATCTGAATCACACTAGCACAACTCGCCTCCCGCAGTGTGAGAATTCGGGACAAAGAAGGAAAAAACGTAGCCAAAAGGGGTGAAGTAAGTGTTTGGCCAGGGGTTTTGTTTCCTTTTGGGGTAGTTGTG
>NW_007741881.1:14129-14932 GCF_000696425.1 Galeopterus variegatus | reverse complement strand
GCTAGTGACAGCCTCAGGCTCAGTAAAAGGGCTGGGGAGCTTGATCTGCTCCTGGTGGAGCAGTGGGAATGGCGCAGCCAATAGAAAGGGAGACCATTCAAAATAGCCTTTGGGCCTGACAGGCGATGTCCAACTGCAGTTGGCCTCTCTTGGCGCTGGGATAAGTGGGGGGCTGAGAGGATGGTTTGAGGCTTCTCAAGCCAGGCTCAGAGCACAGTAGGGTAACGAGGCAATGGTAAGTTTGGTCCCAGCCCTGGAAACCGAGGAGGCGAGAGTCCAGGCCAGGTGAGCCCCTTGGCTGAAGGTCAGTACATGGACTCCGGTAACAATATAAGTGTGTGTAACAAAATCGACATGAAGTCAGAAATCCAAGTAGGTGTTCTACAATGTTCTTCTGGGGCCCCTGGGGCATCTCAGGTCCCCACTCTGGAGAGCCCTAGTGTGGGGTCTATGAAGGTGATGTGCTTGGGTCCCATGTCCTGAAGGCCGCATCCAGCTCACTTTATCCTGTCATCACAGGGCCCCTCCATGGCCTTGGCCTTGTCTCCTTTGGAGCATGTCCTCCATGTAATAGCGTCGGAGTCACCAGCATTTATCATTCACAGTCTTTTGCATATTAGCCATCCTAACTGGGGTGAGATGGTATCTCAGTGTGTTTTACATTGTAAAAACGTTTCACACAGCTTTTCTAGTTGTCTTTCAGGGAAATGGCTGCTCTCTATTACCCAGTCACCCATTACCAGCAGCAGAAATACAGGTTGCCACGTCTGCACTGTGTGTTGGCAGAACTACCTGCTCTGTCC
>NW_007741881.1:11828-12664 GCF_000696425.1 Galeopterus variegatus | reverse complement strand
AATGTCCTCATCATTGTGAACCATGCCTTATCTGATAAGTTGAAGACAAGTGAATGCTTTGAATCTTGGGAGCATAATTTTGAAAAAACTTCTAAATGTTATAATGCCTTTAAATTTGGATTATGAAGTTTATATGTATACCTAAAGAAATTAATTGGAATTTTACACATTTATTGAGTAACCTTAGTGGAGTCGTCAGTAGCTTTAACTAATTGTAGTTTGAAAAATCTGTTGATATACAAACGCTCGATTAAAAAATAAATTTTCAGTTACCTTTGTAATTTGACTACCATTTTCTTCTGATGGTAAAGTCGAAAGTTCGTTGCAGAGAATCTACAGAGAAGTCGAATGAAGGTAATAATTTTGCTATTCAGAGATAACCACCTAGGTAACCATTCATGTTTTCTTTGGCTCTCAAGGTTGGGATTATACTGTATTTCTCTGTTTTAAAACCGTTTTTCCCCTTTTAACATTCTATCACAAGGGTTTCTACCATCTTGTTAGAGATGTTTTTTGAGAACATGCTTATCTGGCGTACTTTCTGTCTTAGGGAAATGCCGTAATTTATTTAACATTTTCTTTATTTAAGCTTTTTTTTATTTAACCTTTTGTTTAGATAATTATTAGATAATTAGGGTAATTTCTAATGTTCCATTCCCCACCCCCCATTAAGATTATTAAGTAGAATTCACAGTGGCTCTTCAAACCCAACGGTACATGTTATGGATGAGAAAACAAGGGGAAAGATTCGATGTCTCTGGCCCAAAGGTCGAACTGGAAACTTCATTATGTGATTTCTAATTTAGTACCATATTCACACCATCACATACCCCTAA
>NW_007741881.1:10479-11681 GCF_000696425.1 Galeopterus variegatus | reverse complement strand
TGTAGATATCAGATAGTATGCATACTGGGTTGTTTTACATATATATGAAAATGGTTTACTGGGTTGATATTTCACATCCAGTTTATTTGTGGTTACCTATTTCAAGGTCTCTGCGATTCAAATTGAATTGAATTTGCTTTATAACAACATGTACTTTTGCACTTTATTTCTGCATTATTAATCAGTATAACTATTAATACTAATATTTAGGACGCAAGTTTGGAAGTTCATGGTCACCACAAGTGTGGCTATGTAACACCAGTTGCATCATTTCAAAGTTAAAGCATATCAGTGAACACATTAGAGTGTGGGCCAGGTGGTCACAATTCTTAACCGAGAATAAATTCATTGCTCTACAAATTTGAAAGTAGTAGAAATAATACTCTGCATGTGTTTACATACATACATACATACCTATATATGCATCTCAAAGCTTCATACCAAACAATTGGTTTGTTAGCTAACCTGTACTGATTATAGATTTAAAAATACATAATGTAATTTTTCCAGCTAAAATATGTTATGCAATCCATAACTTTATAAGGTAGTTTCTTCAGGAAACTGTTTCTCTAATGTGGTAGCCAATCTAAACTTTCTCTTTGCTTTTTCTTAGATTATATTATTGTAACTCTTGGAGATGACTGTGACAGTAGAATTGATAATGACGATGTCATCATAATAGAAGATTCTGAAAGAGAGATTACTAATGACACTTTGACTGTACAACCAAAGATTGAAGGCGACAGTGATGACCATCAGCAGCCATCCCGAATGTCATATGGTAATTTTGTTAAATTTTCTTGCGGGAAAAATTTTCCTCTCTGGTTCCCATTTTCAGTGAGTTGCTGAAATATTCCGATAACCCTTACATTAATAAGTGGTTAGCAGAGGGCCACGTTTTGTAGTAATACCACAGAGTTTGGTTGTGCTTGCATTTTCCCTTCACTTAATCTTCCACGTGTGCCCTTTTCTCTTTTTGCTCTCTGGGGAAACAGCCTCGGAAAACATTGTGGAGAATACATGCTCTGTCTCTGAAAATTATTTATATCGGACAACTATAATTATCACTATTTGGTGGCCAAGCAAAAGTGGAACGCTAAAATTGAACGTATAGGAATAACAGCTCAGGTCAAGGGTCCATAGAGCAGATGACATGATAATCTAGGTAGAAAGTCTGAAAGAATCAACAAAAATCTCCTGGA
>NW_007741881.1:1093-10223 GCF_000696425.1 Galeopterus variegatus | reverse complement strand
TAGAGCAGATGACATGATAATCTAGGTAGAAAGTCTGAAAGAATCAACAAAAATCTCCTGGAGGTAGGAAGCGATTACAGCAGGGTTGCAAGATAAAAGGTTAATACACAAAAGCCAATCACTTTACTACATCGCAGCAATAAACCATTGGAATTTCAAATTAAAAACCTAATACCAATTATATCAGAGCCCCAAAGAATTCATGGAAAGTGGAGTCCTGCAACCACAACTGCTAGAGATACTTATCTTTCCAAGAGTTGCTTCCCAACCACACTTATGAAAGAAATGTGAAACCATTCATGTTTTCACTTACACATACCCCTTGGAATATTTCTTCAGTAGCCATATGGCAATTTGTTCTGTTCCATTTGCTTACAGATTAGGGTTTCATACTTATAAAAACATTGAAATGTTATTGCTTGGTTTGGAGATTGATTTGTAAACTTTGTGGAAGGGGCCAGATAGTAAGTATTTTAAGCTTTGCAGACCGTAAGGTCTCCGTCTTAAGTGTTTAACTCTGCTTTTGAAGCACGAAAACAGCTGATATGTAAACAGATGGGTGTGGCTGTGTTTCAGTAAACGTTTATGGACACTGAAATTTGAATTTTCTATAACTTTTCCATTTTATGTAACATTCTTCTTTTTTTTCAATCATTAAAAAATGTAAAAAAAATAAAAACCCCTACATTCTTAGCTTGTGGACTATACAAAAACAGGTGAATGTCGACTTGGTCCACAGGTTGTCGTTTGCTGACACCTGATCTAACTGATGCCAAAAAGTCATTTGTTACCTCTTATCTGTTCTGGTTTTATAACTATATGCAGGACCAACAGGATACTCCCTTAATGTGTTCTAGAACATCTGGCTGACTCCAACAGCTGTCCCTTAGTGGAAAAGATCTAGAGGATAATTTTCAAAGGTGGATACCCTTTGACCCACTGTTTCTACTTTTAGGAATTTATCCCATAGAACTACTTGCAGAAATGCAAGACGGTTCAGCAATGTTCTTTGCAAGAGTAAACCTTTTGAAGCAACTTGAATATCCATGAATCGGGGGCTGGTTAAATAAATTATGGCTTATGTGCAATGATGGAAAACTAAGGAGTTGTTAAAGTGACCGCAGTATATCTAAAGGTATTGGTGTGGAAAGACCGATTTTAGCCAAAAAAAGAGGATGCAGAGAAGTAATTATTGTAGTCTGATCTCTTTTATCTAACTGATGTAAAAAACTAAGAATAGGAGACTTCTGTAAAGGTCGTTAGGTCATATTTTTTATTATATAAAATATTCATAACATAATATTTATAACTTTAACCATTTGTAAGTGTACTACTCAGAGGCATTAAATACATTCACAGTGTTGTACAACTATCTCTACTAGCTATACCCAAACCGTTCCATCATCTCCAACCTAAACTCTGTACTCATTAAACAATAACTCCTCCCCCACCCCAGCCCCTGGTAACGTTTTTGTCTCTATGCTTATGCCTATTCCAGGTACCTGATATATGTGGATTCATACAATAGTTTTCCTTTTGTGTCTGGTTTATTTCACTCATCATAATGTTTTCAGGGTCTATCCATTTTGTGGCATTCATCAGAATTTCGTTTCTTTTAAAAGACTGAATAATATTCCATTGTATGTATATACCACACTTGTTTGATCAGTTCAGCTGCTATTAGAAATTTGGGCTGTTTCCATCTTTTGACTGTTGTGAACATTGTACAAATATCTGCTCGAGTTCCTGCTTTCAACTCTTTTGGGCATTTACCTAGAAGTAGAATCTCTGGATCATATGATAATTCTGTTTAATTTTTCGAGGAACTACCATGCTGTTTTCCATAGCAATTTCACCATTTTACATTCCTACCAGCAGTTCACAAGGGTTCTAGGTTTTCTACATGCTCATCAGAACTTTATTATTCAAAATTATAGCCATCCTAGTAGATGTAAAGTGGTATCTTATTGTGGTTTTGATTTGCGTTTCCCTAATGACTAACGATGTTGAGCATCCTTTCACTTCCTGACTGCCCATTCGTAGATCTTCTTTGGAGAAATGTGTATAAAGTTCTTTGCCTATTTTTGAATTGCATTATTTGGTTTTTGTTCTTGAGTTTTCGGGGTTCTTCATGATCTTGATATTAATCCTTTATCAGCCATATGATTTGCAAATATTTTCTGCCATTCTGCAGATTGTCTTTTTGTTTTCTTGATAGTGTCCTTTAATGCACAAAAGTTCTTATGCCATTCTGCAGATTGTCTTTTTGTTTTCTTGATAGTGTCCTTTAATGCACAAAAGATCTTAATGTTGATTAACTCCAGTTTAACTATTGTTTTCTTTTGTTGCCTATGCTTTTGGTGTCCTATCTGTGAAATCGTTGCCAAATCTAACATCATGGAGGTTTTCCTCAATGTTTTCTTCTGAGAGTTTTATAGTTTTAACTTTTTTTTCTCTTTTTTTCTTTTCTTTTCTTTTTTTCTAGTGGCTGGCATGGTTCTGAACCCATGACCTTGGCATTATAAAGCTATCTCTAACCAACTGAGTATGGTTTTAGCTCTTATGTTTAGGTCTTTGATCCATTTTGAGGTAATGCTCGTATATGATATAAGTTAAGGGTTCAGCTTCATTCTTTTGCATATAGATATTCTGTTTTCCCAGCACTATTTGAAGAAAAGACTGTCCTTTCCTCAGTGAATTGTCTTGGCACTCTTGTTGAAAACCAATTAAGGGTTTATTTCTGAACTTTCTATTTTGTTCCATTGGTCTCTATACCTGTTGTTTTTTATGTGAGTACCACATTGTTTTGATTACTTTAGCTTTGTAATTAGTTTCAAAGTTAAGGAGTATGAGTCCTCCAACTTTATTCTTTTTTTCCAAGATTGGCTATTCAGGGCCCCTTGAAATTCCATGTAAGTTTGAGAATTGGCTTTTTCACTGCCACTGAAAAGGCTGTTGGCATTTTGACAGGGATTGCAGTGAATTAGTAGATTGCTTTGTGTAGTATTGCCATCTTAACAACATTAAGTCTTCCTATCCGTACACGGATTGTTTTTCCATATATGTAGGTCTTCTTTAATTTCTTTCAACAATGTTTTGTAGTTTTCAGTGTAGAATTCTTTCACCTCCTTGGATCGATTTATTCCCAAGTATTTTCTTCTTTTAGATGCTATTGTAAATGGAATCGCTTTCTTAATTTCCCTTTGGAAGGTTAATTACTGATATGTAGAAACACAACTTATTTTTGTGTATCGATCTTGTACCCTACAACTTTGCTGAATTGGTATATGACCTCTAGTAGCTTTCCTGTGGATTCTTTGGGATTTTCTATATACAGGATCATGTCGTCTGTGAATAGGGGTAGTTTTACCTTTTTCTTCCCAAGTTGGATGCCTTGTTTCTTTTTTTTTTTTTTTTTTGGCTTTTGTCTTTTTCTGTGTCCGGCAACGGATCGCAACGCTCAGTGTTGCCCCCGTACCGGACCGGGGACCGGCAATGGAATCGAAACCCTCTGCGTTGCTCCCGCGCCTCGCTCAGCCAGTGAGCGGGAACCGGTCCGTATGTGGGATCCGAACCCTCGGGCGGGGGCGCCGCCACGCTTCCCAAGCGGCGCACTATCCAGTGCGCCACCGGGCCGGCCCTGCCTTGTTTCTTTTTGTGCCTAATTGCCCTGGCTAGAGTTTTCAGTACAATGTCGAATAGCAGTGGTGAAAGTGGGCACCCTTGTCTTGGTCCTGAGCTTTGCGGGAGTGCTTTCAGTCTTTCATCACTGAGAATACTGTTAGCTGTGGGTTTTTCAGAAATATCTTTTATCAGATTATGGAATTTTCCTCTATTCCGAGTTTGCTAAAAATTTTTATCATTAAATGGTGTTGGGTTTTGTCAAATGACATTTCTGCATCAATTGAGATGATGATTTTTTTTCCTTGTCTTAATGTGATATACTATATTGATTGATTTTCTTATGTTGAAGCACCATTGCATTCTTGGGACAAACCCCTCTTGGTCATGGTGAATAATCCTTTTAATATGATGTAGGATTAGATTTGCCAAAATTTTGTTGAGGAGTTTTGCATCTGTATTTATAAGAGATATTGGTCAGTAATTTTCTTTTCTTGTGATGTCTTTATGTGGCTTTGGAGTCAGGGTAGTTCTGGCTTCATAGAATGAGTTAGGAAGAGTTCCCTCCACTTCAAAATTTTGGGAAGAGTTTGTGAAGGATCGGTATTCTTCTTTAAATGTTTGTTAGAATCCAGCTGTGAGGTGATCAGGTCCTGGGCTTGTCTTTGTTGGGAGGTTAGTGATTACTGCTTCAATCTCTTTTTATAGGTCTGTCTGTTGAGATTTTTCTATTTCTTCTTGAGTCAGTCTGTCTAATTTTTTCAAAAACTATAAGAACATGTACGTTTCTCATATTCTAGCATCAAGCACTTAGAAAACATATAGAAAACTAAACCCAATTGATAATGGCTACTAAAAAAAATCTAAGAAATAAATGAATAAAAATAACAGAACATGT
The DNA here is from genome assembly GCF_000696425.1 of Galeopterus variegatus. Taxonomy (NCBI): domain Eukaryota; kingdom Metazoa; phylum Chordata; class Mammalia; order Dermoptera; family Cynocephalidae; genus Galeopterus; species Galeopterus variegatus. Next base: position 5,704 of record NW_007741881.1, on the reverse strand, counting down.
AGGAAAGGAGTATGGATACTTTAGTGTGGAGTTATAAAGTAAGACTTTAGTAAGTTGAGAGACACAAATTATTCTTGGGTGTGAGAAAATACTTTAGCGTCACTTTAGAAATCTTGGAAAAACCTGTTTATGGGACATTGGTGATTTACCATATCAAATACTAAAACATTTTAAAGGTACAATTTTAAGATATTGTGGCTCTAGTTCTGAAATAGTCTGATAGGAAGGTCAGCAAAAAATTTAGGGTTAATATAATATATCACATTAATTTGGGAAAGATGGCGAGTAAACCATGCTGGGGCAAATGCTTAACTACTGGTGGGGGACACATATGATTTCATCTCACATCATACACTTAAATAATTTTGAGATCGATTAAGGAGTTGAATATCTAATAAATGGAAGTATGGAAAAACTAGAGGAAAATATAACTAGGTGTTTTTCTTTCTTTTCTTTTTTTTTTTTTTTAATTGTTCAAGTCTACTTTTGTGGAGCATTTTTCCTTTAAATTTTTATTTTGTCAATATACAATGTGGTTGATTATTATGGCCCGTCACCGAAACCTCCCTCCCTCCTCCCTCTCCCCACTCCTACCTAAGAATGTCCTTTCCGTTTGCTTGTTGTAACAACTTCAAAAAAATTGTAGTTGTTATATCTTCTTCTCCTCCCCCCCCCCGTTTTTTTTGTGTGTGCGTGTGTGAGTGAATTTATTTATTTATTTTTAGCTCAAACCAATAAGTGAGAACATGTGGTATTTCTTTTTCTCTGCCTGACTTGTTTCACTTAATATTATTCTCTCAAGGTCCATCCATGTTGTTGCAAATGGGAGTATTTCATTCGTTTTTATAGCTGAGTAGTATTCCATTGTGTAGATATACCACATTTTCCATATCCACTCATCCGATGATGGACATTTGGGCTGGTTCCAACTCTTGGCTATTGTAAAGAGTGCTGCAATGAACATTGGGGAACAGGTATACCTTCGACTTGATGATTTCCATTCCTTTGGGTATATTCCCAGCAGTGGGATAGCTGGGTCATATGGCAGATCTATCTGCAACTGTTTGAGGAACCTCCATACCATTTTCCATAGAGGTTGCACCATTTTGCAGTCCCACCAACAATGTATGAGAGTTCCTTTTTCTCTGAAACCTCGCCAACATTTATCATTCAGAGTCTTTTGGAATTTAGCCATCCTAAGGATTTAAATATACACCCTGAAAGAATAAAACTTATTAAATAAAACATAGGAGAAACACTTCAGCAAATAGGACTGGACACAGACTTCATGAATATGACCCCAAAAGTACGGGCAACCAAAGGAAAAATAAACAAATGGGATTATATCAAACTAAAAAGCTTCTGCACAGAAAAAGAAACAATTAACAGAGCTAAAAGACAATCAACAGAGTGGGAGAAAATATTTGCAAAATATACATCCGACAAAGGATTAATATCCAGAATATACAAGGAACTCAAACAACTTGACAAGAAAAAAACAAGTAATCCAATTAAAAAATGGGCAAAAGAGCTAAATAGACATTTCTCTAAGGAAGATATACAAATGGCCAACAAACATGAAAAAATGCTCAACCTCACTCAGCATCCGGGAAATGCAAATCAAAACTACACTGGGTGTTTTTCTAATCCAAGTGAAAGACTGAGTATAAAAGCAGTTGAAGGGCTGGCCCGTGGCTCACTCGGGAGAGTGTGGTGCTGATAACACCAAGGCCACGGGTTCGGATCCCATATAGGGATGGCCGGTTGCTCACTGGCTGAGCGTGGTGCTGACAACACCAAGTCAAGGGTTAAGATCCCCTTACCGGTCATCTTTTTTTTTTAAAAAAAAAAAAAAAAAAAAAAAAAAAAAAAAGCAGTTGAAGAAATCATGAAGAATATTAATGAATTTGAATGAAATAAAAACAAAGAACCCCTCCCTATCTGAAAGACATCAGACTTCAAAATCACACCATCTCCTGTGAAAAGTATTTGTTGCAATTATACAATTTAAAGGGTTATTATCCTTAAGATAGCAAGACCTCATACAAATCAGACAGAAAACACTGAAACCCCAATTGGGCAGTGAACAGGGGAAACACAAAAAATAACAATTCATAGAACAGGAAATATTGATGGGTAGAAAACATCTGAAAAAGTCAAATGAATTCATGGTGTGAGAAATGCAAATTAACAAACTCTAAACTTTCATCTGTCAAATTAGCAATTTTTAAAAGAGATAATGTGAGTAAAAGTGATAATGGAGAAAAACCATTGCATTGCACTTCTCTCAGAATGTAACGTAGTATAACTGTTTGGTCATTTTGGCAGCAGCTATCAGGAGCCCCCAACTGTTCATAACCTTTGACCTAGTGATTCTTCTAGATATCCATTATAAGGAACTATTCAGAGGTGTACAGAAATATTTGCATGTTCCTGAGTTATAGTGGTTTTGCAGCAATTTTTCGACTTTATAATGGTGCAAAAGCCATATGCGTTCAATACGGTATTCAATAAGAGACACGAGATATGCAATACTTTGTTATCAAGTAAGCTTTGTGTTTGATGATTTTGCCCATCTGTTCTGAGCATGTTTAGTAGGCAAGGCTAAGCTACAATGTTCGGTAGGTGAGGTGTACAAGTATTAAATGCATTTTTGATGTGATATTTCCAACTTACTATGCATTTATCCAAAAGCAATCCTTTTGTAAGTTGAGGAGCATGTGTACACACCATTCTATCAAAATAGTGAAAAATTAGGAGCCATATAAATATCCCACCATAGAAAACAGATAATATAACCTGTGGATATCTGTAAAATGAAATATTATGCATATATTTAAAAATCTTTTAAAAAGTACAAATGACATACAAAATTGTTCAATATATATGTACAGTATGATTTGAATGAGATAAAATGTATACGGAGTATGCAAAAGAAAAGGAAGTATATAGAAAGGCTGTGATATTTGTTGGTGATATTTTATTTAGATTCTTAATATTTTGTAAGGAGCTTAATATTTTTAGGTAAATTTTTTATAAAATTCTATAACATACAAAAATATGCACAAATCATAAATATACAGCTTAAGTAACTTTCAAACTAATATACATATGTAACCAGCACCCATACCTCAAAATACAAGGTTATAAGCTTTCCAGAATCCACTTCGATTGCCTTCTATTCTCTACTCACTTGCAAGGTAATCACTATCTTGACTTTTCCCACCATTCATGGATTTTGCCCTTTTTTGAATCATATACTACATTATCTTTTGTGTCTGGTTTCTTTAACCAGTGTTGTGCTTGTGAGATTCATCCTTGTCGTGTGCAGCAGCAGTCCGTTTCTTCTCATTGCTATGATTCTTCCTTTGTTTGAACACACCACAGTTTAATTACTCATGGCTTGTATTAGTTTCATAGTCAGAAGCAAACCAAAACAGTTAAAAAAAAATAAGATTTGGTTGAAGTTACAGCTCAAATTGGAGGTATTTTATAACTTGAAAATTTTATAGACATTAGTCTGCATTTTTCTAACTTGAGAGTTAATTCTCCCATCTTCTTTACCTCCTTTTGATTTTTACCTTTTGGGCCTTTGGTCACTAGTCTCTCTACTATGGAATGAAAGGGAAACAGGAAAGAGATGAAACCTGAATCCCCTAATTGTGCCTCTCCTTATGCTGTGGCTCAGGATGGATAAAGCGAATTAGCTCTTTCATTAACGTGCCCCTCCCAGTCACTATGAGGCAGGCGTTCAAATCCAATCTCTAGTACAAGATATAATACGATATTGTAGAGGTCAATGCCTGGTTCTGTAGTTAAATGACTGAGAGCCGTAACTGAACCTTCATAATTCTAGATTGTTTGGCTGATATTTCACATCCAATTATTTAGATTTAATATAAAATGTAACTAATACAGCAATCGTAATTTTAGACCTGAAATGGATCTTAGACATAATCTCAACTGGTTTTCACCAGGCAGACGAGGAGGTGGTGTCTACACTGGTCTGTCCAGTACACATAGTGGCAGGGGCCCATTTCAGAATAGACCCCTGGTTTACATTTTGGAGGCGTGCTGCCTCCCTAAGAAAAAGCCTTTTTGAACCTCCTTACTAAAGCAGTTAGCCATTGTGTTCTCTTGTTCATTTGTTTCCAGCACTGACCTTGTAGACATTAAGTGGCAAAGCATTCGCTTCACAATTTGGAATTGTGTTTGATTTGATTCTTATTCCTGCTCACGGGCAATATAACCCTTCAAATTTTAAAGACTTATTCTAAATCACTAATGGAAGAATTCTCATTTTGCCATTCTGGAAAATTCAACCAGGACTCCAATTTGAGGTAGCATTCTGAGAGCATATCCATACTAAGTATATTAAGGTAGTAATGTGTGTGAAATAACTTTTTTATGTGTTGATTTACAGGAGCTGAAGGTTTAGGAGTCCAGGGTGGCCAAGGAGTTTTACAAATGAACCGTCCAGTGAATCTTAAAAGATACAAACCCAGCTCAGTCGAGTTTATCCCATTGAACAGAAAAGGACAACCATCTACTGTAAAGGAGAATAATACGGTTTGTGTATTAAAGTGAAAATTTTTGGTTTTTTCATTCTGG
>NW_007741881.1:0-311 GCF_000696425.1 Galeopterus variegatus | reverse complement strand
GTTCTTTCCGAAGCAAAGTACTCAGTTCATAAGTCATTACAGTCATGTGCCACATAATGACGTTTTGGTCAATAGTGGCCCACATATTAGGATGATGGTCCTAAAAGTGTATAATGGAGCGGGATGTGTGTAGTAGGCTCTACCATGTAGGTGTGTGTGAGTTCACGTAAGGAAGAAATTGCCTAATGATACGTGTGTCAGAATGTGTCCTCATTGCTAAGTGACGCATGAGTGTATATGTAAAGGGACTTTTTTTCCTTTTAGCACATTTGAAGATTTTTTTCCTAAAATAGCACCTTTCTTGGTGTGGA
>NW_007741880.1:21506-23658 GCF_000696425.1 Galeopterus variegatus | reverse complement strand
TGGAGGCTGCTGCTGCTAGTGCCCCCAGGACCCTCTGCAAGGCCACTGCCACTGCTGGACCGTTATGCTACCGGACCTGTAAGCTGCTGCTGCTGAGGAAGCTGAGGACTGAGTTCATGTCATCTGCCAAAAGCTCCTGGAATCTTTCCCAATTACCTAGCATGGACCTGCATGTGAAGGGTCTGGGGACCCAGCCTGGCATGTTAGGGGTTTGGTGGCCCAGTCTGTACAGTGAGTTTGGAGGGTCTGAGCCCTAGCTCTGACAATATAAATGGAAACTTAGTATAACCAAAATAATGAGACATTTTGACTTTAGTTATGATATGCCTTACTTTACACCTGGGCACATGTGCATATTTACATCAAATGCTGGGCAAGATTCTGAACATCTACAGGGCCCTGACCATTTTCCTTCACTTTTCCTACACATCATAACCACTAAACATGATTGTAACTGACTTTCTTCTGTGTATTTATACATTGAGGTTGAGGTACTCTGGTTAGGTAATCAGTCTATTCAAAAAAGAATCACTATATCTACTACAATAATTAGAACATAATAAAATATACCTAAATGTAAAACCATATTGGACGTAACTTAATATTTTTATTGTAATGGTAATTTTGGCATAAAGAAATCATTCTAAACCCCAATTACCTTTCTATGAGGTGGGAAAGGCAGTAACAGAGAAATCCTATTGACAGAAACCTTGTTCCCTTCATTCACTTCATTGAGACAACAATTGGCTAATCAGATGACTGGGTAGGTGTATGGTATTTGTCTCTAAGCAACCCAGAGACATATTTTCAATTGATTTATAATGACTAAAATCTGGTTTGGCATTAGGGGAAATGCTTACATGAGAGAAAATGGGGAGGGGAGTTGAGTAATGCCGGGGGAGGTGCCAACTTGCAATGTGAGTGTGAGAAAAGGTTGAACGAAAGGATTGTAGACTGCTGTGCAATCTAAGGAAGGTTCAACAAGGCTATCAGGAAGTCCTCAAGCCAAAGTTGGCAGTCAGAGGAATCTTTTATGTCTCAGGAATGGAACTGTTTTAACATCTCTACAGTCAATGACTGCAAGTAACCACATGAAAGGGCAGCCTTGATGTTTCACATAATATAACACTTCCCTCAGCCTCTTCCTTCCTACCTGTACTACCTGCCAGGACAACTTAAGCATTTCTACTTTATTGAGAGGTGGCCATCATTTTTCCATGTTCCTGTCAACCACCTGTTGGGAAAATGTAGGAAAATGGTCAGGGCCCATCAGATGTTCAGAATCTTGCTGAGAATTTGATGTAAATATGCACATGCACCTAGGTGTTCCTTGGTTACTGTCTAATGTAATTGCGCATGTGCACCCATGTGTCCTGGGTTATGACTTAAGTATAAAGGACAACTGGCTGTGATCCACGGGCTCCCCCTTGCCCCTGGGATGCCCCAGGGGGGCTATGGGGAGGCTGCTACTGCTGCTGGAGGATATTGCTGCAAGCTGTTGTTGCCAGTGCCCCCAAGATGCCCCAAGAGGCCACCGCTATGACTGCTACTGCTGCTGCTGCTGCTGCTGCTGCTGCTGCGGACTGAGCTCACGTCATCTTCCAATGGCTCTCGGGGTCTTTCCCAATTACCTAGTGTAGACCTGCATGTAAGGGGTCTGGTGACCCAGCCTGGTATGTGAGGGGTTTGTGACCAAGTCTGTACAATGGGTTAGAAGGGTTTGTGGGCCCTAACCCCTGGCCTGGACAATACATATGAAAACTTAGTATAACTAAAATAATGGAATGTTTTGGCTTTAGCATAGCTATTGCCTCAACCCAACAACTGGCATAGTTGTGTAGCTATTGCTGTAGCTTTACAATTGGCATAGTCAGCAGGATTCTGGGCAGGTAAAAGAGCCTGGAAATTTGCGTACTCATGGCAGGATTCTGGGCAGGAAAAAGAGCCCAGCAATTGGCATCATGGGTAGTATTCCAAGCAGTTAAAGAAGCAAAAGACCCCTTGGGAGGGGGAGGAAATGTGGCTACCCTTGAGTATGTGGTGCCCAGTGGCCGCTTTCCTTTTGAATGGGGGTCTGGCTTTTGCTCACTGTACTGTGAGCCAACATGGACCAGAAACCCCATGAAGCATCACAGTTTTGAGATTTGCAGCA
>NW_007741880.1:15485-20588 GCF_000696425.1 Galeopterus variegatus | reverse complement strand
ACTTATTTATATGGGACATGTTTTTTTCCAAATTATCTTTTCTTTTCCCAAATATCATGTCGGGTCACGGCTATTGTCGGAATCCTGCCAATGTAGGCAATTGCATTGCTAAGTGACTACATCAATTGTATGGCTACGCAATTCATAACTAAAACCAAAATGTTTCATTATTTTAGTTACACTAAGTTTTCCATCTGTATTGTCAGGGCTAGGGGTTAGGGTCCACAGACCCTTCAAACCCATGGTACAGACTGGGTCACAGATCCTTCACATGCCAGGCTGGATCACTAGACCCCTCACACATAGGTCTTCACTCTAGGTAACCAGCAAAGATCCCTGGAGCAATTGGCAGACACTAGCTCAGTCCTCGGTCTTCAGTACTCAGCTTCTGTGGTGGTGGTGGCAGTGGCGGTGGCGGCAGCAGCAGCAGCAGCTTATAGCAGATCTGGCAGCAGTGGTGGTGGGACTTCCCCTTGGCCTCCCCAGGGGCATCCCTGAGGTGGGATGCCCTGTGTATCAGAGCCATTCATCCTTTATACTCAAGTCTGATAACCTAGGACACCTGGGTGCACATGAGCAATTACATTAGACAATAACCAAGGAACAACTGGTGTTGGGAAAATATAGGAAAAATGGTCAGGGCCCCTCAGATGTTCAGAATCTTGCCGAGCATTTGATGTAAATAGGCATATGCACTCAGGTGTTCCTTACTTATAGTATAGCGTAATTGTTCTTGTGCACCCAGGTGTCCTGGGTTATGGACTTAAGTATAAGGATGAGTGGCTCTGATCCACGGCACCTCCCATCCCCGGGATGCCCCCCCCCTGTGGGGGGGGGATGGGGAGGCCACTACTGCTGCTGGAGGCTGCTGCTGCTAGTGCCCCCAGGACCCTCTACAAGGCCACTGCCACTGCTGGACCGGTATGCTACCGGACCTGTAAGCTGCTGCTGAGGAAGCTGAGGACTGAGTTCATATCATCTGCCAAAAGCTCCTGGAATCTTTCCCAATTACCTAGCATGGACCTGCATGTGAAGGGTCTGGGGATGTTAGGGGTTTGGTGGCCCAGTCTGTACAGTGAGTTTGGAGGGTCTGAGCCCTAGCTCTGACAATATAAATGGAAACTTAATATAACCAAAATAATGAGACATTTTGACTTTAGTTATGATATGCCTTACTTTACACCTGGGCACATGTGCATATTTACATCAAATGCTGGGCAAGATTCTGAACATCTACAGGGCCCTGACCATTTTCCTTCACTTTTCCTACACATCATAACCACTAAACATGATTGTAACTGACTTTCTTCTGTGTATTTATACATTGAGGTTGAGGTACTCTGGTTAGGTAATCAGTCTATTCAAAAAAGAATCACTATATCTACTACAATAATTAGAACATAATAAAATATACCTAAATGTAAAACCATATTGGACGTAACTTAATATTTTTATTGTAATGGTAATTTTGGCATAAAGAAATCATTCTAAACCCCAATTACCTTTCTATGAGGTGGGAAAGGCAGTAACAGAGAAATCCTATTGACAGAAACCTTGTTCCCTTCATTCACTTCATTGAGACAACAACTGGCTAATCAGATGACTGGGTAGGTGTATGGTATTTGTCTCTAAGCAACCCAGAGACATATTTTCAATTGATTTATAATGACTAAAATCTGGTTTGGCATTAGGGGAAATGCTTACATGAGAGAAAATGGGGAGGGGAGTTGAGTAATGCCGGGGGAGGTGCCAACTTGCAATGTGAGTGTGAGAAAAGGTTGAACGAAAGGATTGTAGACTGCTGTGCAATCTAAGGAAGGTTCAACAAGGCTATCAGGAAGTCCTCAAGCCAAAGTTGGCAGTCAGAGGAATCTTTTATGTCTCAGGAATGGAACTGTTTTAACATCTCTACAGTCAATGACTGCAAGTAACCACATGAAAGGGCAGCCTTGATGTTTCACATAATATAACACTTCCCTCAGCCTCTTCCTTCCTACCTGTACTACCTGCCAGGACAACTTAAGCATTTCTACTTTATTGAGAGGTGGCCATCATTTTTCCATGTTCCTGTCAACCACCTGTTGGGAAAATGTAGGAAAATGGTCAGGGCCCATCAGATGTTCAGAATCTTGCTGAGAATTTGATGTAAATATGCACATGCACCTAGGTGTTCCTTGGTTACTGTCTAATGTAATTGCGCATGTGCACCCATGTGTCCTGGGTTATGACTTAAGTATAAAGGACAACTGGCTGTGATCCACGGGCTCCCCCTTGCCCCTGGGATGCCCCAGGGGGGCTATGGGGAGGCTGCTACTGCTGCTGGAGGATATTGCTGCAAGCTGTTGTTGCCAGTGCCCCCAAGATGCCCCAAGAGGCCACCGCTATGACTGCTACTGCTGTGGTAAGCTGCTGCTGCTGCTGCTGTGGACTGAGCTCACGTCATCTTCCAATGGCTCTCGGGGTCTTTCCCAATTACCTAGTGTGGACCTGCATGTAAGGGGTCTGGTGACCCAGCCTGGTATGTGAGGGGTTTGTGACCCAGTCTGTACAATGGGTTAGAAGGGTTTGTGGGCCCTAACCCCTGGCCTGGACAATACATATGAAAACTTAGTATAACTAAAATAATGGAATGTTTTGGCTTTAGCATAGCTATTGCCTCAACCCGACAACTGGCATAGTTGTGTAGCTATTGCTGTAGCTTTACAATTGGCATAGTCAGCAGGATTCCAGGCAGGTAAAAGAGCCCAGCAATTGGCATCATGGGTAGTATTCCAAGCAGTTAAAGAAGCAAAAGGCCCCTTGGGAGGGGGAGGAAATGTGGCTACCCTTGAGTATGTGGTGCCCGGTGGCCGCTTTCCTGTTGAACAGGGTCTGGCTTTTGCTCACTGTACTGTGAGCCAACATGGACCAGAAACCCCATGAAGCATCACAGTTTTGAGATTTGCAGCAAAAAGCAGACAGGTTGGAAATGCAAGTACTTGCCCTGAAGGCTGAAGTACAGTAACAGGTCATCCCTGCTTCCAACACCAAAGACGATGACGAACCCAGTGGTGAGCTGGGGGAGACTATGTGTCTTCTGGAATGACCTGTTCATCAGAAAGTGAAGCACGAGCAGCCTATGGGACCAGGCAGACCAGTAGACAACCCACAGGTGACCCAATTTACTATTTATGTCCCATATACTGATGGTCAAATTGGTGGGCTTGGGGAAACAATGAAATGGCAGAAACAGGAAGAGCCTCTAGCTGCTGCAGCTATGGGACCTAGGGGTGGATGGTGTAACATGCTCTGGAGATGATGTAGTAAATGCATGTCAGGTTTGTCCAAAGGCAAATGGCTCACCAGGTGCCACTTAAACCCGATGGCTCGATGAGTGCCATATAAACCCAAGAAAAGAGTGCCACATGCAGATGGGCAGATGACCCAAGGACAGGTGCCCCTGCAAAATTTCAAGTATGTTTTTACCTGGTGAAAAGGTGGAAAAATTAGCCTCTGTTACTACTCACCCGTCTCTGTGGCAGCATTTACAGAATAGCCACAGATATGCACAGGGGGAGGGCAGCTACTCCTTGATTGACTAGGCGAATGCAGTTGTTTGAACTGTGTGGGCAAACACTGCAGAAATGCCTGAGACTGTGAGTGAATAGCTGGTATAAGCTGAGCTGATCCAAGTGATTCAAGAGCTGGGAATGGGGCAGCTAGACGCTAATAGCCAAGACAATGAGAAAGGCCCTGAGGGCATTTCAGAAGTTTGGAAGAGCACCTCTCCCATCATGGACCCTGAGGCCTAAGAGAACAGTTTCTCCAGAGGATAGACCTGGGGTGCCACTGCCCTTGTGAAACTCCTCCCCACATCCCAGCTGCTCTGGCTGGAGCAGCCCTGCCTCAGGTGGCCCCAAATGTGGTTTGTGCAGCAGCTCGGGAGAGCATAAAGCTGAAAACCTTGGTGGCGTTCACGTTGTGTTAAGTTTGCAGGCCAGCAGAATGTGAGAGCAGGAGAGGCATGGCAGCCTCCACCCAGATTTCTGAAGACGTATGAAAAAGCCAGAAGACTCAGGCAGAGAGGTGGAGCCACTGCGGAAGTCATCTGCAGAGCAATGTGGAGCAGAAAAGTGGGGCCCAAGCCCCCACAGAGAACCCCCACTGAGGAAATGTCTAGTGGAGCCAGGATGGTGGGACTGCTACCAGGAGCCCAGAACTGTCAGGCTGCTGGCAATGTGCAACACCAGCCTGGGAAAAGCCACAGGCACCAGGGCAGCCCCAGGGGCTGCACCTGGCAGAGCTGTAGGAGCAAGGTTGCCCAGTGCTTTCCAGGCCCAGATGCCCCAGTGTGTGGATTTGTTTGGGGCAAATTTGTTTGTTTTTCCTGGTCTATTCCTCCCTTCTGGAATGGGAATATGTACCCAACGTCTGTCCCACTATATCTTAGAAGTAGATAAATTTGCTTTTGATTTTTGCAGGTACACAGCTTGTCGGGTCCACCACTGGCTGACCCGAACAGCCCTTGACTTGCTATCAGTCCCTCCCTTGGTGTCCTTTCTGGTGGGCGGGTGGATTGCCCAGATTCCTCTTTCCCCAGTCCCCGTTGGGAGGAGACAGAGGAAGAGAGCCGTGAAGAGAGGTGAGCACAGCCACCGGCCCCAACCAGCCCGTTAAAGAACACTCAGATGCAGCAGGGGTTCTGTCAAGCAGTTCCGTTTATTATCACACAAGCACTTGCTTTTAAAGGCAAATGGGGAAGGGAGGTTTCTACATCCTCCAATCAGCTTGAAGGTTATGAGAGCATGCATCCTATCTCAATGCCTAGCTATTGCAATCACGCAGTGTTCACGAGCACAGAAGCGCATATTTGGCCAATAAGGGCTAAGGCAAGGTTCTTGCAGACACTCCCACCCTACTTCCTCCCAGCACCATCTTAGGCTGCCACATTAATACGCCCTTGTGGGCCTATAATGGCGCTGCTTGTAATGTCACTTAAGGTGGCATTAGTTTTTAAGGCCTGACAAAAGCTGAAAGGAGTTTTGCCTTTAGTCTCAGATGAGACTTTGGATTTTGGACTTTTGAGTTGATGCTGGAACAAGTTAAAGACTTTTGGGACTGTTG
>NW_007741880.1:7305-15475 GCF_000696425.1 Galeopterus variegatus | reverse complement strand
AATACCAAGTTGTCAAGGGGTGGATCGCGAGTTCTGTTTATTATCACACAAGCACTTGCTTTTAAAGGCAAATGGGGAAGGGAGGTTTCTACATCCTCCAATCAGCTTGAAGGTTATGAGAGCATGCATCCTATCTCAATGCCTAGCTATTGCAATCACGCAGTGTTCACGAGCACAGAAGCGCATATTTGGCCAATAAGGGCTAAGGCAAGGTTCCTGCAGACACTCCCACCCTACTTCCTCCCAGCACCATCTTAGGCTGCCACATTAATATGACCTTGTGGGCCCATAATGGCACCGCTTGTAATGTCACTTAAGGTGGTGGTAGTTTTTTGTTGTTGTTGTTTGGGGTTTTTTTTTTCTTTTTTTGTGACTGGTAAAGGGATCGCAACCCATGGCATGGTGTTGCCCGCACCGCGCTCAGCCAGTGAGCACACTGGCCATCCCTATATAGGATCCGAACCTGTGGCAGGAGCGCTGCTATGCTCCCAGCACCGCACTCTCCCGAGTGCGCCTTGGGGTTGGCCCCAAGGTGGCATTAGTTTTTAAGGCCTGACAAAAGCTGAAAGGAGTTTTGCCTTTAGTCTCAGATGAGACTTTGGATTTTGGACTTTTGAGTTGATGCTGGAACAAGTTAAAGACTTTTAGGACTGTTGAGATAGGATGGTATGTATAATATGTGAATGCAAAGGTCAGTTATACTCACTAAGGGAACATCATGGAACATTCTGAATGTGCACATTGTACAGTGAGGGACCCTGATGGGGTGCATTGTTGGGAAAATATAGGAAAATGGTCAGGGCCCCTCAGATGTTCAGAATCTTGCAGAGCATTACAGCAAATAGGCATGTGTGCCCAGGTGTTCCTTGGTAATTGTCTAATGTAATTGTGCATGTGCACCCAGGTGTCCTGGGTTATGACTTAAGTATAAAGGACAAGTGGCTCTAATCCACGGTGCCTCCACACCCCTGGAATGCCCCTGGTGGGAGGGCCATGGAGAGGCTGCTACTGCTGCTGGAGGCTGTTGCTGCCAGGGCCCCTGGGACCCTCCAAGATGCCATCGCCACCGCTGCTGCTGCTGATGATGATGACACTGACTGAGCTCACATTGTCTGCCAATGACTCCTGCAATCTTTCATAATTGCCTAGCATGGACCTGCACATGAGGGGTCTGAGGACCCAGTCTGTACAATGGATTTGAAGGGTCTGAGCCCTAGCTCTGACAATATAAATGGAAATTAAGTATAACTAAAATAATGAAACATTTTGGCTGTAGTTATGACTTGCGTTACTCAACAACTGGCATAGTCATGTAGCTTTACACCACCTCAACAGCAAATTTGCCCCATCCCCTCGGTTCCTTCCTTTGGCGTAAAGTCCTGGGCCACAGAAAGTGCTCCCAAGTCAAAAAGTTTAACAAGACCATTGAAACCCCTGATAAACAGATTTTCCTGCACTCAATTGTATCCAACCTAACCATTGCAGCCACAGTCTGATGATTAGAGAGGACAGAAGCAGAAAAGCAGGGCCTGTTTCAGAAGCAACAGAGCCCATTGACAAAATTCACACTGCTAATTAAGAATCATCCTCAATACCATACAGAACATACCAGAGGATCCCAAACATGGCTCTCTTCAAAACTACCTGGGAAGATTTATTTTTAATACGGAAGCTCAGCCCTCCTCCAGTATATATAGTAAGATACTTCAAAAATAGAGTTCAGTAAGTCAATAACCAGATATACTGTGATTAATTCTTGTGTGGACTGATTAACTGGCTTTGAGGGAAATTCTATAAAAGGCATCTCAAAAATACTTTTTAGCAACAGCAAAAGTTTGGAATAATGGTTTGGTTCTCATTTCCTAGTCATGTTATAATATAGCTGTTCATATTTTATATTAGTCTTTTTCCCAATGACTAAGAAAGAGCTTGCTTTCCTGGTGCTGTATATCTGAGTCTTTTTCACCTGCAAATAATAGAGGCTTAACATCTTGACCTCCATGCCAATAGACGACGAAGACCACGGCAGTAAAATCAAATGCTGCTAAAGTAATAAAATATACAGCTAACCTAATGTCCATCTATTTAATGGAATTTCAAGATATTTACTCAGGTAAGAATAATTACTCTTGCGACTCTTTTTCTTTTTGTGAACATACTGTTTGTATATGTTTTAAAAGAGGACAATAAGTCTCTCTGGGGCTTTCAGTCAAGATGACAGAATAGACCGTCCCCAGTGTCACTCTCTCCCACAAATCAACCAATTTACAACTATTAAAAAGCAACTACAGCCAAGCTGGGGCTGCTAGAGCTCAGGGGAAGAGGAGGAAAGACCTACAGAGTGCATGAAGGCAGGAGAAGCCATGATGAAAGAAAGAAAATCTACTCCAACCGTTTTGAATCCTGGATGCTTCCAGGCTGTAGCTGCTAAGTGCATGGAGCAGGAGCTGACAAAAGCCACAGCTGTGCCCTTCAGATGAAATTGCTTGGGGGCAGCAGGAGAGAAGAGGGCCTTGGGGGCCCCCAGGCCTGCAAGACCACTAATTGGGCTCCCGTGGACCCATTTAGGAGCAAGGAGCCACAACAACAGAAAAAAAAGAAGCACTTCAGAGGTTGGTGAGCTATAGCAAGGGACCAGAGCATGGCCCATCCCATGGGAAGTGTTTGCAGCATGGGTGGTGGGGGAGATGGGCCCACTGGGGGAACACTGGGGGCACAGGAAAGACAGCTGATCTCCTCTCCAATCAGCATAGGACCACTCAGTGGAGACTGGTCAAGAATATAAACTGCAGGGGGTGCAGTTTGCTAAAAGACTCAGGCCTAGCCCATAGTTTCCACCCAACCCAGGTATACCAGATCTGATGAGAGCCAGAAATACCTATAAGGTCAACCATTAAAACCTGAGCTTCACAAAATGCCTTCACCCAGGGAATCAGCAGCAAAGCAGCAATTTAGCTCAACCACAGAGCTCAAGTGCTGGTCCCCACAGGAAGTTGTAGAAGTAAGCAAAAGACTACAAATTAGTTCCAGTGCAGAGTTTAAGTGGTGGGAAAAGCAGATAACCCAACAGAGAACCGAAAGAAAAAACAAAATACCCACAACCAGAGACGAAGTTTGATATTAACTAGTAAAGGTCTCTCACCAAAGAACACCTATAATATGTAGAAGGACCGGAAGTCCTCTGGGCTACCAAGCCAAAGAGGAGGGAGGGCTGGGGTCCTTAGCCATGTGCCCTGACTCCCCCAACCAGTCCCAAGGGTGAGGCCTCGGGCCCTGGCCACACCTCCTGGCACACACAAGCAGCCCAGTGATGACCACCAAGCCTCTGCAGGAAGTGCCCCGAGCTCTCCTGAGCTGGAGCAGTGGGGGGCCGAGGGTCTTGGCAATGCCCCTGACACCCACAACCAGCCAAGCAATGGCCACTGAGCTGCCGCAAGAAGCTCCCCAGGCTCTCCCGAGCTGAGCAGTGGGGGACCAAGGGCCTCAGCAATGTCCCCCTGACACCCACAACCAGCCCATTGATGATCACTGAGCTGCCACAGAAAGCACTCCAGGCTCTCCTGATCTGGGGTGGTGGGGGGCTGAGGGCCTCTGCCATGCCACCCCCAACACAAACAACTAGCCCAGGAAAGACTACCAAGTTGCCACAAGAAGTACCCCGGGCTCCCAAGCTGGGATGGTGGAGGACTAAGGCTTTGGCCACACCCCTTTGACATCCACACCCAGCCTGGCACTGACTGAGCCACTACTGGAAGCACCCTGGTCTCCCCTGTGGAAATGAGGGGGGTACCACAGGCCTAAACCGCACCCCTCCTCTTTCCTCCTTCCATCCTATTTCCTTCCATTTTCCCCTCTCCCCCTCCCTCCCTACTACTTCACAACATCATAGAATATAAAAAAAAGTATTAATACATAAATTAATTTTTTTAAAAAAAGAGAATAACAGTCCATCTAAAATTGAATCCCAGCAGCATAAGCATACATATTTTGTTTTTCTCTGGTCACCCAAGTGCAAAGATTCCCCACAAACTCCAAAATAATCATAATGCTGATATTTCATTATTACAGTTTTAAATACATCTTAGACTTCCAAGTAATTTGTATCTTCACTGAATCTCATCTTTTTTTTTTTTTTCTTTTTGTCTTTTTTTTTTTCGTGACCAGCAACGGATCGCAACCCTCAGTGTCGTGCCCGTACCGGACCGGGACCGGCTACGGGATCGCAACCCTCGGTGTTGCCCCTGATCCTTGCTCAGCCAGTGAGCGGCCGGTCTGTATGTGGGATCCGAACCCTCGGCGGGAGCGCCACCACACTTCCCAAGCGGCGCACCAGGCCGGCCCCTGAATCTCATCTTAACAGCAGCCTAAGTGAAGATTCAATACAGACACAAAATAAAGCAGAGAAAATAGAATCCCAGTAATTTATGAGACACATGGTAAAAGAAGGAATCTGTCTATATGATAAAAAAGAACCACATGCCACATACATGACTAAAGCCTTTGTAAGTAGGCTGTGTGAATATAATCTGAATGGCTGATCAGATTTTTACATTAAATTGGTACCATTTATCCAATTTATTCAACAAATGCCTATTGACTGCATGGATATATAGTGGATGATAAAATGAAAAACACTAAATGCATATAATTGCAAAGTAACTATGTGGCAGCATGGTAAAAACATAAGCTTGGAGCCTACAGAGATTCAAATCTCAAATCTGTCAGTTATCAGCTGTGCAATCTTGGGAAGTTACTTAGATTCTCTGAGCCTCAAGTTGTTTTTTCTTTTTTCTCTTTTTCATCTGTAAATTTGAGACAGTGGTATTTACTTTTCAGGCTGTCTAGGAAGACTAAGTGAGCTAATATGTGCAAATAAAACACCAAGTACTACCCTTTACATGTAATAAATGTTATTACCAATCTCCCTCTTTCCTCCTGAGAAGTATAATACATCTATATCTAAATACTAAGTGTTTGGCATTTACCATTGATTCAGACATAAAAGACTTTTCCCAGTAGACCTACAAAATGTAAATAAGTTTTGTCTCCTCTATTAACCTCTTGGTTTTTATAGAAGCGTCTTTTATAGAGAAAAAGGTAAACACATAAAGCCATAGACAGGAATTCTCTAAGTCTACACACAGGTCCTAAGTAACTTTAAAGAATACGTAAATTGTCAACATGAGGTTTATATACTAGTGAAAATCTAGGCTCAAAAACTTTTGCCACCTACCTACAAGTGTGTATAATATCCCTATCAAAATTATTGTTTTAAATTATTTTGTTCTTCTTTGCAAACAATGCCATATCATATTTTTAATGTATCATGTAATAATATTTAACATCCTCTTAGCTGACAATAGATCAATTAGAAGCTTCCCTAAAGAAACCCTGCAAGGGAAGTAAAATTAAAAGTCAGAGTACATCAGAATAACAGAGCCTATTCAGGATGATCTGAAGAAAGGTAGAAGAGAAGGGACTTGGATGACGTAATTTGAGAGGATAATCATGAACCCCCCTATCCACATACATGTTTTCCCACTATGTGTCAATGTGTAAGTCTTACTATTTCACTGTTTTCAGGGAATTTGATGATTTTTTTTAGTAAACCATTGATTGAAGTATAACATACATGAAGAGAATCACATGGACAGCACAGTGAATTTTCACAAAGTAAACCCACCCATGAGACCATCCACCAAGTTCAAGTAACAGAGCATTATTGACACCCTGAAGCACTGCTCCTGCCCTTGGGATTTAGATATCAATTCATCTCCCCTTCCCCCAAATTAGCCATTACCTCACTTCATCAACTTAATTTTTGAACTTCAAACAAATGGACCTACACAAAAGAATTCTTTTAATTCTTTCAATAAATGTTATGTTTCTGCAATTCATACATGCTGTTGTAAAATTATGGTTTATTCATTTTCATTGCCATATAGAATCCCATAGCATAAATTTACCACAATATAATTATCCATTTTACTGTTGATGAAATCTTAGATTGTTTCCAGTTGTGGAATGGCTTATAGTACTACTGTAAAAATTATTGTGCATGTCTTTAGGTGCATATGTGTGTTTCTGTTGGTTATAAAACTAAGGGTAAGATTGCAGAGTCTTTGGATATGCTGGTGTTTTAAGGCTTCTTGTGATTCAAGTTTCTATTTCACTATCAAGTAATAATGTTGAGCACCTCTTCATATGTTAGTAGCCTCTAAATTTCCCTTTTCATAACATACTGTTTTTTCTATTAGGTTTTCTGTCTTTTTCTTATTAGCTCTACAGAGTTCCTAATACAAACTAGAGACAAGTCCTTTGTTATATATATTATGAACTAAATCATATTCCCCAAAAATTCATATGTTGAAGCCCTAACCCCTGTTACCTTAGAATGTGACTGTAATTGGAGATAAGGCCCTCAGAGAGATAATTAAGGTTAAATGAGGCTTTTAGGATCAGGTCCTAATCTAGTATGATTGGTGCCCTTATAAGAAGAGGAAGACACCAGGGGTGCTTGTGCACAGAGAAGAGACCACGTGATGACACAGAGAGAAGCCAGCTGTCTGCAAGCCAAGAAGTAAGGTCTCAGGAGAAACCCACCCTGGCATCACCTTGTTCTTGGACTTCTAGCCTCCTGAACTTTGAGAATAAACTTCTGTTGTTTAAGCCACCCAGTCTGTGGTATTTTATTATGACAGTCCTAGCAAACAAATATAATATACACCTTTGAAATATCTTCCTCTAATCTGTGACCTATTGTTTTACTCTCTTTTAATGCCACCCTTTAAAAAACAAAAGTTCTTGATTTTGATGCAGTATATTTTTTCCTTTATGGTTTGTGCTTTTTGTTATATGCTTAAGAAAACTTAGCCTACCTAATTTCATGGTGATATTCTTCGAAGTTTTCTTCTAGAAACATTTTTATTTTCCTTTTGCATTTAGATCTATAGTCATCAGAAGCTAATTTTTTAATGTGGTGGGACATAGAGGTAAAGTGGTTTAGCGAGAAATTGGTAAAGGTCCACAAAAAATGATTAAATTGTGTAATGTTGAATATACTAATTATCCTGATTTGAGCATCACATATTGCACACAGTGTTTTAGTCCATTTTGTTTTGCTATAACAGAAACACCTGAGACTGGGTAATTTATAAAGGAAAGAGGTTTCTTTGGCTTACAATTCTGGGACAGCTGCATCTGGCGTGGGCCTCAAGCTGCTTCTACTCATGGCGGAAAGTGGCAGGCAGCCGGTGGGTACAAGCAGATCACATGGCAAGAGGAAGCGAGAGAGAGAGAGAGAGAGAGAGAGAGAGAGAGAGGAGGTGCCAGGGTCCTTTAAACAATCCGGTCTCGTGGGAATTAATAGAGCGAGAACTCACTACCTCTCCTTGCCCAGCGAGAGCATTAATCCATTCATGAGGGATCTGCCCCCATGACTCAGTCAGCTTCCAACACTGCCACATTGCAGATCAAATTTCCACATGAGTTTTGGAGGGGACAACACATCCAAACTCCATCACACAGGTATTGATTTTCAATGCTGTATCCCACAGACATGTACAATCAACTATGTTTCAATAAAAAATAAATTACTGAATTAATTAAATTAAAAAGATTCATTTTTTCAAAATGGATAACAATTAGCCTTGGAACTCTTCAGTGAAAAAAAGCTCCCTTTGCCTACTTTTCTACAGTGTCACTTTATAGATAAAGCCACAAATATAGTATCTTCCTCCATTAATTTAGGTTCTTTTTCATTTTTCTCAAACTATTCTATAGCTCTTTGTGTAGAAGTCTTACATTCTTCATTGTACTTATTCCTAGACATTTTATGTCTCTTCATGCTATTGTAAAAAATGTGGTTTAATTTAGCTTTGTGTCCTAATTTTTGTTGCTAAAATATAAAAGTAAAAGTAAAAATTATTTTTATACAGACCTTACAAGTAGCAACCTTGACAAATTTACCTATTAGCCTGAATAATTTATCTGTTATTTATGTTATATTTTCTATTTATGCATGTAATTTACAGTTTTTTTTTAAACCTTTTAAATTCTATCTTCTTTTTCTTGCCATCTTGCACTGACCAGGCTAAGTTCTCCATTAAAATGTTTAAGTGGTAAAAGCAACATTCTTCCAATCTTGGGGAGGGGAAATCTTTCATTGTTT
>NW_007741880.1:1954-6806 GCF_000696425.1 Galeopterus variegatus | reverse complement strand
TTGTAATGCTGTTATCAGGTTTCAGTATTAAGTTTGTGCTGTCTTCATAAAGTAAATCAGAGAGTACTTCTTCAGTTTTTCTACTACCTAGAAGAATTTATGTAAGGTTAGTGTTACTTCTGCCTTAAATATTTGTTAGAATTGACTGGTAAAGCCATCTGGATATGGAGTTTTCTTTGAGAAGTGGGAAGTTTTGTAATTATGGATTTAAATGTTAATAGATTTTCTATTTCTTCCTATGTCAGGTTTGATAAGTTGTGGGGGGTTCCCAGAATTTGTCCGTTTAATCTCCTTTCTCAAACTTGTTGACATAAAGTTGTTCATAATATCCTCTTATTAGCTATTTTATTTTTTATTGTGGAAAGCATATGTAACGTAATATTTATCATTTTAACTATACAATTCAGTGGAATTAACCACCATCACTATCTATACCCAAAACCTTTCCACCATCCCCAACAAAAATTCTGTACACATTGAACAATAATACTCTCCCTTGTTCCCTTAGACACCAGTAACCTCAATTTTACTATTTTAAATATTCTAGGTACCTCATATAAGTGAAATTATATAATATTTGTGCTTCTGTGTCTGGCTTATTTCACTAAGCATAATGTTTTCAAGGTCCATCTGTGTTGTAGTATCAGAATTTCACTCTTTTTTATAGCTGAATAATATTCTATTGTATGTACACATCATATTTTGTTTATCTGTTTATCTGTTGATGGACTCTTGGTGCTACCCCAATATGGTATTTGAAAGACCTTTAAGAGGAAATTGGATCATGAGGGTTATGCCCTTATGAATGGATTAATCCATTCATGCATTAATGGGTTAATGGTTTAATGGGTTAACAGGGAGTAGAGTGGGGGCTTAATAGTGAGAGGAAAAAAAGCATATGGAAATGCGTCCTTGCTCAACCCTCAATATGTAATACCCTGTGTCACCATGGGACTCTGTAGAGTCCCTACTAAGAAGGCCACCACCAGATGTGCCGCCTGGACCTTGGACTTCCCAGCCTCCAAAACTGTAAGAAATAAATTTCTTTTTCTTATAAATTACCCAGTTTCAGTGACAGTTATCAGCAATACAAAAGGGACTGATACACTTGGGCTGTTCCTCTAATTGACTAACAATGTCGAGCCTCTTTTCATGTGCTTATTGGTTATTGGTATATCTTCTTTGAAGGAATATGCATTCAAGTACTTGCCAAATTTTGACTTTTTTTATGTTATTGAGTTTTAGGAGTTCTTTTTATAGTCTGCATATTAATCCTTCATCAGATATATGGCTTGCAAAAATTTTCTCTCATCTTCTCACACTCTTGATAGTATCCTTTGATACATAAATGTTCTTAATTTTGGAAACAATAGAACTGAGAATACCAGAAGTGGGAAAAGGGGAGAGGGAGAAGAGGTGAGGGAGGAAATGGTAAATGGCCACAAAAAACAATTACATTGTATATAATTAAATATACTAATTATCCTGATTTGAGCATCACATATTGCACACAAGTATTGATATTCAACTCTGTACCCTTCAGATATGTAAAATCAACTATGTTTCAATTAAAAAATCAAAAAAAAATTTTACGTACTTAATTCTGATGGAGTGCAATTTATCTATTTTTTGTTGTTGTTGCCTATACTTTTGGTTTATCAACATCATCAACTTCTTAATAATTGTATGGTAAATAATGCTATTCCCCTTCCATTCCTGATATTGGTAATTTGTAACTTACTTTTATATTATTTATAAGCTTTGCTAATAGTTTATCAATTGTATTCATCTTATAAAGAAAAAATTTTGGATTTGTTTATTCTGTTTATCTTCTAATTTTTTATATCTCATAAATTTCTTCTCTTTATCCTTTCCCCCCTCCAACCTTATTTGGGTTCGATTTTCTAATTTCTTGAGATAAATATTTAGTTCATTGTTTTCCTGCCTCTCTCTTTCTAATTATGAGCATAAGACTACACATTTCCCTCTAAGATCAGATTTATATAAACCCACAAATTTGATATATTGTATTTTTATTATTATGTAGTCAATACATTTTGTATTTCATTGTAATTTATTCTTTGACTATGAATTATATTGCTTAAGTATTTAAGTGAGAATAGTAGAGTAAGGAATTTTGTAATTCTGCTCCTCTGTAAAAGCAATGAAAAACCTGTCAAAATCAACTTCTTCAGAACTCTAAAACTTAGGCAAATGTTGTAGGAACCCAAAGAACACTTATTCAAACAAAATAGTTGAACCTCAGTAAGAACAGCAAACATGTAGCATTTTAACCTACCCTCGTCTCATCCCCTGTTCCCCAGATTTGCTGAATCATTGAAAATAACAACCATCCTTGCCAGTATCAGAAATCCATTTGCAGAGAATTGTAATTATTTGTTTGATGTCTCTTGTGCCTTCCTAAAAGACCAGCTAAAAGGGATTATCTTCATTTCAACTGACACAGAGCTGATCCAATGCTCAATCCGCTACCAGAGGAATATTTGTCTAAAACATTTATAAGCAAAATTTTTAGTCACTACTGCCTAAGGTGATAGACAGAAGTTGGGGAAAACAATAAGCTAAACAAAAGGCTTGAAAGGAAAGGCTATAGAATGAGATTTTCATAAAGGTTTGAAAGAACTCTGACATATTCCTGGAAATCCAGAAGTCCACATATGTATGCAGAGTGGTACACATGCGTAGGAAAGACTTAAAAAGGCCCTACGCCCTCACCTCCAGCTGACTTTGAGGCTCTGCAGAGGCAGCAAGTAAAGGCTGTCACAGAGCTGTAAACTTCCTGGCTGAGTATTGAAGGCATGACCCAGCAAGCACATGAATTTCCCCAGTAGAGACTGGGAAAAATTTTGGTTCTACATATTTAAGAAGATCTCTGTCTAATCATCAGCTAACCACTAAGCTAACAGAACAGACACTGCAGTGACCACACATAAAAAAGAACGTATGTTTTACAGAACTAGTTCAGAAAAGTCACTAAACAAATAAGCAACAAGTTCAGTAAGCAACAACAACAAACCCTGTGGAGGAGAAAGAATCTGATTTCAAGAGTTGCCATATTATATCATTTACACTTCCCAGTTATCAAAAACAAATGTAAATATAAATAAAGATGAAAATATGGCTCATAACAGATTTTTTAAGTAATCAATTAAAACTGTTCCTGAAAACACTCAGATGCTGGACTTTTTAGACAAAGAATTTAGGTTAACTATTTTAAATATAACTCAAAGAGTTAAAGAAAATCACATCTAAAGAGTTAAAGGCAAGTATGAAAATTATGTCTCACCAAAATAATAGAAATAATGTAATAAAAATTATAAAAAGGAAGCCAATACAAATTATGGAGTTAAAAAATGCAAAAACTGAAATAAAAAATTCACTAGAGAGGCTCAACAGCAGACTAGAGCAGGCAGAAGAAATAATTAACAAACTCAAGACAGGTCAGCTGATATCACCTAGTCTGAAGAACAAAAAAGGAAAAAGAGTGAAGAAAAATAACAGAGCCTCAGAGACATTATGAAGTGCACCAAGAGCACATAATGGGAGTCACAGCAAGAGAAGAGAAAGAAAAGGGGGAAGAAAGAATATTTGAAAAATAACGGCCAGATACATTACAAATTTGATGAAAAACATTTATCTACACATCTAGAAAGCTCAAAGAACTTCAAGTATGATAAACTCAAAGAGACCCACATCTAGACATATCATAATCAGTCTAAAGATTAAAACAAAGAGAGAATCTTGAAAGCAGCAAGAAAGAAATGACTCAATTTATACAAAGAAACCTCAGTAAGATTTAAGTTTACTTATCAGAAATGATAGAGGTCAGAATGCAGTGGGATGACTGCCTA
Organism: Galeopterus variegatus; assembly: GCF_000696425.1. NCBI lineage: Eukaryota > Metazoa > Chordata > Mammalia > Dermoptera > Cynocephalidae > Galeopterus > Galeopterus variegatus. The sequence goes on along the minus strand of NW_007741880.1, from coordinate 2,934 downwards.
ACTCATTCTATGAGGCCATTCCTGCTCTGATACCAAAGCCAGTCAAGACCACAAGAAAACTGCTGCGATTTTTGTATTTTTTATTTTTTGTATATTGTGATGGCTTGACATTTTAAAACTTTTCTGCCTGAGGAAAGACGACCTGTTCCAGGGCCAGCCAATTCTTAGAGACAGCAAAGAACTCAGATGGGAGTATGCCTTTCATATAGAAACTACTAATCCAGAGCCAAACCTCCTCTATCTGGCCCATGTACTCCAGGAAGCAATATTCCTCTCCCTTAATTATCCCAGGACCAGATACCAGACAACCGGGGACCACTCCTAAGGGCCAAAGTCCACAGGCATTATTCAAACTAGTCAATCATAAAATGTCTATCCTGTCCTGCCTCATCTTTCCACAGAAACCCTAATTAAGGCTCTAGCCTTAGATTTCTTCTTGATCCTGCTTTCTGCCTCCTGACCACATACAGCTTTCCATGATGTGACATGCCTTCTGTTTCTAGGACCTGTGAAAATAATAAACTTGTTTTCCCAAGCCCCTCCTGTATCTCCTGTGTGGTCACACCCAATAACCATCATGTAAAAGAATATAGAGCAACTACAGAGCAAATAACTTATAAACATAGATGTAAAAGTTCTCAGTAAAATGCTAGCAAACCAAATCATGCATCATATAAAATGGATTATATTCATAGCCAAGTGGTATTTATCCCAGGAATGCAAGGGCAGTTCAATATTAATAGATTTAATATACTAAAGGAAAAAACCCACATGGTCATCTTAATAGATATAGAAGAAGCATTTAACAGAATTCGACACCCTTTCATAATAAAAACATGTAACAAACTAAGAATACTAAGGAACTTTCTCAACATGACAACAGACATCTATGGAAAAACCCATAGCTAACATTACATTTAATGGTAAATGGATGAATGCTTCCTCCCTAAGATTAGGAACAAAATAAGGATATGCACTCT
>NW_007741880.1:0-1254 GCF_000696425.1 Galeopterus variegatus | reverse complement strand
GAATATTATTCAGCCATAAGTAGGAATGAAGTACTATTACATGTTTCAACATGGATGAACATTGAAAACATTATGCCAAGTGAAAAAGCCAGACAAAAAAAGGCACATATTGTATAATTCCATTTATATTAAATGTCCAGAACAGGCAAATACATAGACAGAGAGTAGATTAAAAATTAAAACCAACCACAAAAGACCCCAAATAGCTAAATCAATGCTGAGCAAAAAGAGCAATGTTGGAGGCATCACACTACCTGACCTCAAAATATCTACAAAGCATACAAATCAGCATTCTTCTGGCATAAAAACAGATACACAGAACAATGGAACAAAATAGAGAACACAGGAATAAATCCATGTATTTACCTCCAACTGATTTTTGCCAAAGCACCAAGAATATTCCTCAAGAAAAGAGGACTCTCTTCAATAAATGGTGTGGGGAAAACTGGATATCCATACGCAGAAGAATGAAACTAGACCAGTATCTTTTACCATATACAAAAATCAACTCAAGATGGATTAAAGATTTAAATGTAAAACCCAAAACCATGAAAATACTAGAAGAAAACATGAGGAAAATGCCTCAGGACACTGGGCTGGGTTTTATAAAGATGACTTCAAAAGCACAGACAGCAAAAGTGAAAATAGATGAACAGGATTATAACAAACTAAAAATCCTCTGTACAGCAAAGGAAATAATCAACAGAGTGAAGATACAACTTTCAGAATGGGAGAAATATTTGCAAACTATGCATCTGACAAGGAATGGAAATCCAGAATATACAAGGAACTGGAACAACTCAACAGCAAGAAAAAACAAACAAATAATATGATCCCAAAAATGGGCAAATGAGAATACACATTTATCAAAAGGAGGTATACAACATCACTAATCATCAGGTAAATGCAAATGAAAAGTACAATGAGATACCACATCACACCTGTTAGGATCACCTTTATCAAAAAATCAGAAAAAAAAAAGTGTTAGTGACATTGAAAGAAATTGGAACCCTTGCATGCCATAAGTGGAAATGTAAAATGATGCAACTGCTATGGAAAACAGTATGGAGGTGTTCAAAAAAATTAAAAACAGAACTACCACATGATCCAGAAATCCTAGTTCTGGGTATTTATTCAATAGAAAACACATTCCCAAAAAGTTATTTGCACACTCATGTTCATTTCAGCATTATTCACAACAGCCAAAAGGTGGAAACAACCTAAATTTCCATTGACAGATCGATGGATAAAGAA
>NW_007741879.1:22562-23661 GCF_000696425.1 Galeopterus variegatus | reverse complement strand
AAATGTTGTACTAAATTGATTAATAATGTCATAGAGAAAAGAGTGAATTGCAATTTAACAGTTAACCTGGGAGTGGAAGGAAATAGGAGAAAGCTTTAGGAACAAATTATCCAACATTTGTAATAACTCCAAAGGTAATACTTCCTCCAAGTAGTAATGGGTGATTGGAATTTAACTATTGGCTAATATAAATTTAGGCTTATCTGTGAATCCTAATTACTCTTGTCCAATCATGAGGTATAATTGGGAATTTGCTGCTCTGCAGGATAGTATAATGAAACTGTCCTCAACTGAGGCAAAGNGGGACCCTCTATAACAACAGACAGAGTAACAAGAGAAGAACAAACAAGTGTATTAACATGTGCATTTCATATATAGATGGAAGATATGCATGAGATAAGTAATTTTCAAAGAGGTGGCTTAGAACTTGGATTATCTAACATCTTCAACAAAGAAAACTAAATTTTTAAGGAAGTGACAAGACAGAAGGTAAGAGCATGTTGAATCTCTAAGGGCAGCAAATTGTGAGAAGGCAAATAAATGCGAAATTGATGGTGGATAAAAGCTAGTTAGTACAGTCGGTTATGTAGATTTCTCTCTCATCTCCAGACCAACAAAGATTTAAAGTTGTCTTTGCTGATGAATCTTTGTCCTTCCTGGGGGTGGGGGGACACCTTTGTAAATTTATGTCCTGCTTTTGAGCAACTAGGGGGAGGGGAGAGAGCTTTTCTTGTATCTGCTTCTCCTCAGTTGTCTTCAGCTCAAAAGAATCCTTATGCCAAAGAGGCATATTTTGGGGTGGCATAGTCTGCTACTCTTCATAAGCAAGAGCTCTAGAAAAGGCATAAAAATTGTCAGGTGGTAGAAAAAGTTTCTCAAAGACAAAAAATGTTATGAGTGTAAGTGATTTTTACTCTTAAGTTATAAAAATTAGAAAAATACCTCATAATAAAGATCCATAAAATAGTCTCAGAAAAGGATATACTTTGTTTTACAAAAAATTTTAATTCATGTAAAAAAACAAAAAGATGCAGTGGCAAATGTTGTACTAAATTGATTAATAATGTCATAGAGAAAAGAGTGAATTGCAATTTAACAG
>NW_007741879.1:2060-21901 GCF_000696425.1 Galeopterus variegatus | reverse complement strand
ATAATGAAACTGTCCTCAACTGAGGCAAAGTATCACACCCATCCCCAAGCTGAATAATTTACTCTTATCTTCTCAAACACACAATGACGTATTTTCTCCTATTATATGTGTACGTTATGGTGTAGTTGTATTTAATTGTAAATGCTTTTGCCAGAAATAAATATTGTGAAGGAAAGATATCAGCTGATTTAAGATATGATGTTGACTTTTAGCTAGCTGTGTACCAGGGAACTTTGGTAGTATTCTAGTATTCCCTGTAGAATTCGGTAATAGCTTAAGTGTCATGCAAACCATTTTGACATTTATCATTATAATGTAATAGAGAGGTACCTTATGGGGATGAAGCTAGAAAAGGCTTTTATATGATTACATCATATGGTGATAGATGCTAACAATTTGTGCTTATTATGAGAACAGTTTTCTGAAGAGAATTCTTGATAAATTTTTGCAATTACTCTTCTCTAGATGTACATAAATATAGCTAATGTTATATCATAAATATAAATAACAAAGTTAGAAATAGGCAAGAGGGATTTAAAAATTGTGCTTATTATGAGAACAGTTTTCTGAAGAGAATTCTTGATAAATTTTTGCAATTACTCTCCTCTAGATGTACATAAATATAGCTAATGTTATATCATAAATATAAATAACAAAGTTAGAAATAGGCAAGAGGGATTTAAAATTTGTCTGGATAAAACAAATTAGAGTGTGCATATTTGCTCAGGTCTCGTTTTGATTAAAGGATGACTGGGAAGAACGGATAAAAAGAACAATTCTAAGAAAATATTTACTAGAATTATAATCTTTGCCTTTGTGACCTCTGTACTAAATTATTGAAAGGCATACAGCAGTGATCAGAAAGAATATTCCTTAGATATTTGAGTTGGAACAATATATAAATAACCGGAGATAGACAAAATTATTTGGTGTCCAGAGTTCACTATATCTGTATCCTTAAAACTCAGGTCACAAGATAAGTAACAGTCCTGGTACTACCCCTAGGAATTTATTTTGGAGTTGCTGAACTGAGAATATGTGTACTTCAGAAATGGTGTCAATTTCTTTGTGATCTCAATAACTTTGGGGCTAATCTTACCCAGGAGGAGCTCAAAGGCTCTGCTAGAAACTGCCTGTTACTACACAGCTGGAAGGAAGTAAATACAGTGTGTGTGTGTTTGTGTGTGTGTGCCCGTACATGTGTATATTTTACTGTAGTGGCTAGTAAGTCGATGTCAGTCAGCAGAATTTAATGTATGCCTATTATATACTTAGCATTGTGAGTGATACTATGGGAGGTCCAGAAGGCGTAATACATGGCTTCTACTCCCTAAATGCTATAATCAGGATTTAGAACCAGGTCTACCTGCCTGCAAATCCTATATATTATATACACTATACCATTGGCTAGACACTTTTCTTACATTATTTTATTTAATATTTACAATAAGCTTGCAAAGAAGTTATTATTATTTATAATTTGTCTGGAAACCTCAGCCATTTCAGAAGGAACCAAGTTAGCAATATTAGCATTTCACAACATCAAAGAAATAAAGACAATCACACACTATATTTATAGGCTCTTGCTTATACAGTTATCAAAGTATTATAATTCTCATTTTCTATATGAGGACACAGAGGTCCAGAGGAGGTAAATAACCTTCTTAAGTTTGTACTGCGGGAGCAGTATGTGCGGAGCTCATATTTAAACTTGAGGCTGTCGATTTTTTCCATATCTAATGCTGCCTTCCTTGAACTGGGGATTTCAACCTGGCCTGGGCAGACAGGATTTCTGTGGGCAGAGAGGAAGGGTATGTGTAGGTGTGATAATAACCCAACTCTTGAGGTGTGATTGGAGAGATGCCTGTCCTGACTCTAATCTGGGTCAATCCTCCTTAGAGTGCTTTGCTCATTTTAGGTATTTGTGCCTAAAATGAAGAATGCTTGGTGATCACCAATTTTAAAACTAATGGAGATGCTGTACAAAATCTGGATCTGAGCCCACATTAGATAACTCCATGCAGGTGGAAATAGGTGCCCTTGTCCCATCTGCTTCTGGAGTATGTAGAAGCCACAGGCCAACAGTAAGCATCTTCACGTTACCGCTACTTCATCATTTACAGGGCTCACTGGTTCTCACCAGATGGGCTTTTATGAGCCAGAGCAGAGCTGTTTCTCTTTTTAGATAGCTTACCTACATCCTTTTAAATTGTAATACAACTCTGGAAGTATCAGGAAAATGAACAGCTTGCTGTAATCATTAGTTTGAAAAGTTAAATATTACCTGTTTTATGTATTTCGTATTTCAACATTAAAAAAAAAAAGTTAATCTAAAAGGTGAAAAAAAGTAGCAACAGCAGTCTTTTCCGAGAAACATCAGGTTTTCCATCGTTAATTAGTTAATATAGTACTTGTAAAGCACTTAGGAGATGAAAAGCGCCATGTAATTATCAGCACCAGTAGATTTCAATAACGTTATAATAACATTTTAAGGTCATAGACTAGCTATTTTGCTACACTGGAGAAAGAATATTTTTCCTTACATTGTAGGTATTTCTTTAGAAGAAAATTTGGAAAGATATTATTTTTCCTGGGTTTCTTTCCATGTTTCCTGCCCTTAAACCAAATGTGATTTTTTTGTAGTTTTGTAGTCTGCAGTCATAGGTTCACTAGTGCCTGGGGACACTTTTGGGGTCTGGCGCGGCAATGAAATATAAATATGCCTCTCTAATCCCGGTCCCTACCCTCTTGTGAGGACTCTATTTCTTGTTCCTATATAATAGCTGTCCCCTGACCCCCTAAACACTAAATGTGATTTGAACTGAGTTTTCCACTCAGACTGTTGCCTCTAATTTTATTCCAATTTAAGCACTGCCATCCTTTATACTTTTAGAATTGTAAATTTGTAGTTATCATTTCTCACTTTGTCTTTTCAGTCTGATTTGTCTCACCATTTATTAAGTCCCAAACTTATTGGCTTTGCTTCCTCTTTATCAAGAGCCCAACTACAGTTTTGGTTTAGGTCTCATGGCCACTTGCCACTTTTCTGCTTCCTTTCATTTATATAAGCACAGTCTTAATTTTGAAAGCCTTGAGCATACCAGATAAAAGTTTTTTTTTTCTTTGAACAAGGAATTACATTTAAACTATGAACAACTATCTTGTACCCTGTGAATAGCATTTATTATCATCTGTTGGTGTTAATACCTTAAAATTCTACCATAAGTGGAAGTCCTGCCCAAGAAATTCCTAAAGGTTTGTGGGGGTAGATAACTAAATAGATTTTTTTCCTTAGTAAATTATTTATTTTACAACTAATCGAGGTTGGTGTATTCTTTATACTTTTATATTGAAGACTCATAATTTTAAAAAAGTTCATAAAATGCTGAGCAGTTATTTATTTATAATACTAACATCCGGCAACCTAGGGGGAGAAAGCAATGAATTCACATCCGCATAGAGTTACTTACAAGTCCACCCTTTGTGCCTGCTGCCTTTAGGCTATGGTGATATTCCTATTTATACTCTTTTCATTGTTAATAGCTATGACTTTTGTGAGATTTTTAGCTTTGGGATTCAATCAGCTAGACTTTAGCCACAGGCACAGCCAGTTAATGAGATTAGCTAATTTTTTTGCTCAACTATTCTTTTTTTTAAACAGATAAAACTGGAATCAAGCTTTTTATTAAAAATAACATCATATAGTACAGTAAGAAACAGTACATGTTATGTTAGTACATATACAGAGCAAGACTTAAAAAACAAGAACTTAAGTACATTTTAGTATTTGGTGCTTTGTTCTTTTTGATTTATACCTTTGAACAGAAAAATACTTATTGTCTGTCATGTGATCAATTCAGTATCAAAATGAACTTGTTTGAAATTTTTTTGTGGTTCCATATAATTTTTTTATTGTGGTAAAAACACATAACAAATGTTACCATTTAAACCATTTTAAGTATACGGTTCTATGGCATTAGTACATTCACATCATTGTGCAACCATCACCACTCTCCATCTCCAGAACTTTTTCATCTTCCCCAACCGAAACTCTGTACCCATTAAACCCTAATTCCCTATCCCCTTTCCTCCAGCCCCTGGCAACCACCATTCTACTTTCTGTCTCTATGAATTTGAGTTATCTTGAGAGCTCGTATAATTGGAATCACATAATATTTGTCCTTTCGAGTCTGGTTTCTTCCACTTATCATGTCTTCAGGGTTCATCTGTATCATAGCATGTGTCAAAATTTTCCTCCTTTTTAAAACTAAATATTTGCAGAAAACGTGCTGAATTCCACACTGTATTAGGTACTGGAAATACAAGGAATTAGAAGTGAAACAAGAGGACTGGTGAGTACACACATAACCACAATACAGAGAGCTATGACCCTGACCCAAGAGAGGAGGAGTTGGGGAAAGCTTGTGTAAAACAGGGCAAATGTATATATAATAAACTGAAGAAAAGTGGATTCCTCAAAGTGGGTTCAGAAAACAAGGAATATTTGGATTTCTGAAGAATCCACTTCCAGTATTTCAACATTCTACTTTTAATCTAATTTGCCTCATGCTTTCATTGCTTTTTCTTCAAACAGTAATAACTTCATTGTTTTATAAAAATATTACGTGTTTACTTGATAAAAATACAAGCTATCGTAAAATTATAAGGAAGTTAAAAATATTAGTATAAATTCTATGATCTAGACACCAATACCATTAACATTTTCTTTTTGGGAGTTCTGGTCAAGATGGTGGAATAGACGGTCCGCAGCATCACTCTCTCCCACAAATCAACCAATTTACAACTTTAAAAATGTAACATCAGCCAAGCTGGGGCCGCTGGAGCTCAAGGGAAGAGGAAGAAAGACCTACAGAGTTCATAAAGGGGGAGAAGCCAGGATGAGAGAAAGAAAAAATTGCTTGGAGTGTTTTGAGCTGTGGCTGCTTTAAGGCTGGAGCTGCTGAGTGCTTGGAGCAGGAGCCGGCAGAAGCAGTGGCTGTGCCCTTTGGATGGAGTTGCTTGGAGGTGGCAGGGGAGAAGAGGGCCTTGGCGGCCCCCGGGACAGCAAGACCACTAATAGGGTTCCTATGGACCCACGCAGGAGCGAGGAGCCAGAACAGCTGAAAACGGGGAGCCATTCAGAGGCCAGTGAGTCATTGCAAGGGACCGGTGCAGGGCCTGTCCCATGGGAAGTGTTTGGAGCATGGGTGGTGGGGGAGACGGGCCCACCAGGAGAACACTGGGGCACAACAAGGATAGTTGATCTGCACACCCGATCAGCACAGGACCACTCAGAGGAGACTGGTAGGGAATGCTGAATTGCATGGGGTGCAGTTTGATGAAAAAACTCAGGCCCAGATCAGAGTTCCAACACAATCCAGGTGCACCAGGTCTCTGGAGAGCTGGGAGCACCTATAAGGTCAACCATTAAACCCTGAGCTGCACAAAAATCCTTCCCTAGGGAAACAGCAGCAAAGCAGCAATTTAGCTCAACCACACAGCTCAAGTTCTCATTCCCACAGGAAGTTTCCCTGTTTTAGAAGTAAGCAAAGGACAAAAAATTAGGTCTAGCCCTGGCACACCACCAGTGCCTCAGCACCTGCCGAGGGGCCCGGAACATTGATCCGGGGACTGGACCCCCCCCAACCAGTGCCAAGGAGAATGCCAAAAACATCACCTCCAGGTGGGTGGCTCACCACAGCCACCACAGTAACCGTGGCTGCCACGAAAGTGGCTAGATGTCACAACCACCATGCAGATGTTCCACCAGCCACTGGAGTGCATTGATACAAGGAGAGTCACCAGCAGAGACCAAAGAAAAGAATAAGATGTCTCTCTCCACTAAGCCCATTCCAGAGTGACAGAAGAAGCCTCTGCTCTATGATAATATTGGGGGACCTGATCACACCTCTCAGCATTGGACAGATCATCGAGGCAACAAATCAACAGAGTAACCGTTACTCTTTCAGAGGGAGAGAAGAAATCTAGTGTTATCAGTGGTGGGAGCAGGGAGGGAGAGGTGGATAGGGAGAGACTGGACAAGGGGCAAAAAGAATAAGTACGATTTGTAACAATATACATACTAGTAATATTGATTTGATCAGCATATGTCAACATTGAATCCCCAAAATATGTATAGTCAATTATGATTCGATAAAAACAAAAACAAAAAACAAAAAACATTTTCTTTTTGAATATATGTACCTAACAGTATAAACACTTAGAGGCATAATAAGATCATTCTGCACATGCTATATTAATAAAAAATATACATTTTAATTTAAATTTGATAAAACTTAAGGTTGGGGTGAAACTGGAGGGTTTGCTAGAAAGGAAATACTCCTTTTCTTAAATAAAAGATTTCAGTCCTGAAAGATTTCTCTACCATTAAGAAAAAATTTTGATTATGCAAAACATTGAGTGTAGAATCAATGTATTTTTTACAAAAGACTTTTCTCAATTTTGGACTATTTGTACTGACTCCCTAGTGGAAAAGACAAGGAAATTGGCCCTTCCTCTACCACCATTCTACCTCATTACCTTTCCAGTGTGTTAGTTGCAATATTATTTTTATGTTGTCAAGGTTTGCAACAGTTATGATCTGTTCCATAGCCATAATCCCATGGTTATTTTAGCCTTAGGTCTATACTTCCTTAAATAATTTCAAAGCTTCCCACTAATCATCATTTTAATAGTTTCTCCATTTTGCAATTCTTGGTTTTGTTTCATCTTGTTTTTGTTTGAACTATCATTCAGTAGTTTTCTCAAGAAGGATTATATTCATGTGTTTCCATTTAGATGTTTTATTCACTCCTACCATTTTCTCTGAGCTCATTAAACATACTTTTTAATCTCCTTTGTCTTATTATCTCTGTTTTATCTGTATTTTGAACAAAACCCAGAATGTTTCACACATTTGTTTGTCATTCTTTCACAAGTCCCATGCTCATACAACTTATAGATTGTGTGCTACAGCCTGTTGACTATATAATAATACTATAATTTAACTAATCAGTAGTAGTCATATTTTGGGTAAGGATGTTGTGATTTCAAAAATCTTCCAATTTTCCCTTTTATAATTTTCACATTTTAAAAGCTTTTATTGTGCTTTATCGTAAGCACAGATTACAGACTCTTAAGTGTTGGAAATTTCTTTAAAAATTTTCTTTTAAATTTTAACACTTGTACATATTTGTGGGGTGCAGTGTGTTGTTTCAATACGTGCATATACTGCACAATGACTCACTTAGTGTAGATAGCATAGTTTTGTATCCATTAGTCTACCACATTTCCTCCTTCCCCACCCATCTCCACCCCCACCCAGTGTCTGGTAACTATTATTTCACTCTTCTTCTCTCTACTTCTATGAGAACCGCCTTTTTTAAAGATTTGGAATATGAGTAACATCATGCGGTATTTGTTGTTCTGTGCCTGATTTACTTCAATTAACACGATGGTTTCCAGTTCCATCCATATTTCTGCAAATGATCATTTCTTTTTATAGCTGTATAGTATTCCACTGTGTATATATACCACAGTTTTTTTTAATCCATTCATCTGTTGATGGGCATTGAGGTTGATTCCATCACTTGGCCATTATGAATAGCATTGGGATGATTAAATTAAATTGGCGATTTACATCCCACCAACAATGTAGGTGGGTTCCCTTTTCTTCACTTCCTCACCAGCATTTATATTCTGTCTTATTGATAATAGATGGTATCTCATTGTGGTTTTAATTTGCATTTCCCTGATGATTAGTGATGTTGAGCATTTTTTCATGTGCTCATGGGCCATTGTATGTCTTCTTTTGAGAAATGTCTGTTCAGGTCCTTTACCCATTTTTTAATTGGGTTATTTGTGTTTTATATATGCTGGATATTAGCCCCCTGTGTTTGATGGCAGTTTGCAAACACTTTCTCTTATTCTGTATGTCGTTTCTTAATTTTGTTGATAGTGTCCCTTGTGTGCAGAAGCTTTTCAGTTTAATGTAGTCCCATTTGTATATTTTTGCTTTAGTTGCCTATGCATTGGTAGTCTTGCTCATTTCATGGAGTATTTCCCGTATGTTGTCTTCTAGTAGTTTCATAGTTTTGGGTCTTAAATTTAGGTCTTTAATCCATTTTGAGTTGATTTTTGTTCTGGGTGAGAGATAGGGTTCTAGTTTCAATCTTCTGCACATGGATATCCAGTTTTTTGAGCACCATTTATTAAAGAGGCTATCCTTTCCAGACTGTATGTTCCTGGCATCTTTGTTGAAAATTAGTTTGCTGTAAGTGTGTGGGCTTATTTCTGGTCTCTCTATTCTGTTCCATTGGTCTGTCTTTCTATTTTATGCCAGTATCATGCTGTTTTGGGTACCATAGCTTTATAATATAATTTGAAGTCAGGAAATTTGATGCCTCCAACTTTGTTCTTTTTGTTCAAAATTGCTTCCACTATACAGGGTTTATGTGGTTCCACACACATTTTAATATTGTTTTTCCTATTTCTGTGAAGAATGTCATTGGTATTTTGATAGGGATTGCATTGAATGTGTAGATTGTCTGGGGTAATATAGACATTTTAATGATGTTAATTCTTCCATCCCAAGAGCATGGGCTATCTTTCCATTTATTTGTGTCCTCTTAAATTTTTTTCACCAATGTTTTATCATTTTCATTGTAGAGGTCTTTCACCTCCTTAGTTAAATTTACTTCTAGGTATTTCATTTTGGGTTGGTATTGTGAATGGGATTACTTTCTTGCTTTCTTCTTTAGCTATTTCATTATTAGTGTGTAGGAAGACTATTGATTTTTTTGTGTTGATTTTAAATCTTGCCAATATGCTGAATTAATTTATTAGTTCTAGTAATTTTTTGGTGGAGTATTTAGAGTTTTCTATGTATATGATCATGTCACCTGCAAATAGGGATAGTTCAACTTCCTCCTTTCTGATTTGTTTGTCCTTTATTGCTTTCTCTTGTCTTATTGCTCTGGCTAGAAATTCCAGTACTATGTCGAATAAGAATGGGGAAGTTGGCATACTTGTCTTGTTGCAGATCTTAGAGAAAAAGCCTTCAATTTTTGTCCATTCAGTATGATATTAGCTGTGGCCTTTTGTCCATTCAGTATGATATTAGCTGTGGCCATTTGTTGTATATGGCCTTTATTTTGTTGGGGTACATTCCTTTTATGTCATATATGGCTTTTATCATGTTGAGATATTTTCCTTATATACCTAATTTGCTGACCATCTTCATCATGAAGCTATGTTGAATTTTGTCAAATGCTTTTTGTGCATCTATTGAGGTAATCATATGGTTTTTTCCTTGATTATGTTGATGTGGTGTATCACATTTATTAACTTGCTTATGTTGAACCATCCTTGCATCCTTGCAAGTGGGATGAATATCCCACTCGATCATGATGTATAATTTTTTTGATGTGTGGCTGTATTGTGATTTATAATACTTTATTGAGGATTTTTGCATGTATGTTCATCAGAGATATTGGCCTATAGTTTTTTTGTGTGTGTCTGTATGGTTTTTATATCACGGTGATGCTAGCCTCAAAGAATGAGTTTGGTAGAATGGCCTCTGTTTCAATTTTTTGAAGTAGTTGTAGAGAATTGGTATTGATTCCTCTTTAAAGGTTTCATAGAATTCAGCAGTAAAGCTGTTAGGTCTTGGGCTTTTATATGCTGGGAGACTGCTGATTACTGTTTCAGTCTTGTTGCTTGTTACTGGCTTTTTCATGCTTCCTTTTTCTTCTTGGTTCAGTCTTAGTAATTTGTAAGTGTCCAGAAAGTTATCCATTTCCTCCAGGTTTTTAAGTTTGTTGGCATATCATTGTTTATAATGGTCTCCAATGATTCTTTTTATTTCTGTGGTATCAGTTGTAATATCTCTTTTTAAATTTCTGATTTTTGTTATTTGGGTCTTTTCTCTTCTTTTAGTTAGTTTAGCTAATGTTTTGTCTATTTTGTTTATCTTCTCAAAAATCCAACTCTTTGATTCATTGATCTTTTGTATCATTTTTTGGTTATCTGTTTCATTTAGTTCTGCTCTGATCTTAATTATTTCTTTCTGTCCACTAATTTTGGGGTTGGATTGTTTTGTTTTTCTAGTTCTTGAGGTGTAGCATTAGATCATTTATTTGACATCTTTCTATTCTTTTGATGTAAGCATTTATTGTAATAAACTTCCCTCTTGGTACTGCTTTTTCAGTATCCCGTAGGTTTTAGCATGATGCATCTTTATTATCAGTAGCTTCAAGAAGTTTCTAAATTTCCTGTTTCATTTCTTCTTGGATCAATAGGTTATTGAGGAGCACATTGTTTAACTTCCATGTATTTGTATAGTTTAGAGAGTTTCATTTGTTATTGATTTCTAGTTTTAATCCATTGTGGTCTGAGAGGATACTTGAAATGACTTCAGTTTTTAAAAATTTGTTGAGACTTGATTTGTGATCTAACATGTGGTATATCCTGGAGAATGTTCCATGTGCTGATAAGAAGAATGTGTATTGTGTAGTTGTTGGATGAAATATTCTGTAGATATCTGCCAAGTCCAATTGGTCAAAAGTATAGTTCAAATCCTGTGTTTTCTGTGATTTGCTGCCTAGATGATCTGTCTATGTATGAGAGAGGGATGTTCAGTTCCCCAACTATTATTGTATTTGGATCTATCTCTTTTTTTAGATATAATAGTGTTTGCTTTATATATCTGGGTGCTCCAGTTTTGGGTGCATGTATATTTATGACTGTTATGTCTTCTTGCTGGGGGATCCCTTTGTCATTATATAATGGCCTTCTTAGTCATTTTTTGTGGTTTTTGGTTTAAAGTCTATTTCATTGAGTATAAAAATAGCTACTCTTCCTTGTTTTTGGTTTCCACTTGTGTGGTATATCTTTTTCCATTCCTTCACTATTAGTCCATATTTGTCTCTACAGGTGAGATGAGTCTCTTGAAGACAGCATAGAGTTGGGTCCAGCTTTTTTTTTTTTTTTTGTCTTTTTGTCTTTTTTCGTGACTGGCAACGGATCGCAACCCTCAGTGTCGCGCCCGTACCGGACCGGGACCGGCAATGGGATCGCAACCCTCGGTGTTGCCCCCACTCCTTGCTCAGCCAGTGAGCCGCCAGTCTGCACGTGGGATCCGAACCCTCGGAGGGAGCGCCGCCGCGCTTCCCAAGCGGCGCACTGTAGCAGAGCGCCACCGGGCCGGCCCCTGGGTCCAGCTTTTTAATCCAACCAATCAGTCTGTGTATTCTAGTCAGAAATTTAAACTATTTAAATTTAGGGTTATTATTGAAAGGTATTGACTGACATTTATTGATTTTTGTTTGGATGTTTTATTATCTTTTGTTCCTAACTTTCCTTTTAGTGATTGTCTTCTGTGTTTGTTGGCTTGTTGATGTGGTTAGATAAAGTTCCTTTCTCTTTCTCATTTGCATTTTTGTTCTATCAGTAGGTTTTGTTCTTTCTTGTGTATTCATGGTAGTGATTATTGTTTTTTGGACCCCAGATGCAATTCTCTCTTGAGGATTTTTTGTAGGGCTGGTCATGTGGTGGTGAACTCCCACAGTTTTTATTTGTCTGGAAAGTACACTATTTCTCCCTCACTTCTGAAGAGTAGCCTTACTGGGTATAATATTCTTGGCTGACAATTTTTTTTCCAGTAGTTAAAATATATTATCCCATTTTCTTCTGACCTGCGGGGCTTCTGTTGAGAAGTCTGCTGTTAGTCATCTATAAGGCAGTCCACGCCAAAGGGAGGGGTCACTTCCCTCACATTTTCTATTTTTTCTGGGATCTGGCAGCTTGGGCCGTGTAGCATAGGGCTCTGGATGACTGGGGCTGTGTGGCATTTGGGGCTGGGGCCATGTGGGACAGGGCTCTGGTGGCATGGGGCTTCAGTGGCTGGGGCTGTGTGGCCTGGGAATCCAACAGTTGGGGCTGGAACTGCATAGTATGGAGCCCTGGCAGCTGAGGCTGTGGCTTCAGGTGGTGTGGGCTATGTGGCAGGGTGTGCCACCAGCTGTGGCAGTGAGTGGGGCTCAGCTCTGGGACTAGACAACAGTGCAGGCAACCACAATGGTGGTTGGGGCAGGCTGGGACATGAGCAAGAGGTGGGTTACTGCTGGGAAGTGCTCATGGCTGAGTAGATTCTTTTTGGTACAAGGGAGAATTTCTCCTGTGTTGATCTTAGGTGTTCATTCCTTCTTCTAGCCCCTTTCTGTGGGAAGATCCTGGGCTGGGCACCTCTAGTTTGCATCTTGCCCCCAAGAAGATAAATTTAGACAAAAGAAAGGGACTTTAAACTTTTAGGGGAGGCAAATTGTAGGATGGCCAATTTATGGGAAACTAAAGTTAGGTCAGGCTGTTTAGTAATGTTTGTTTGTGTGGACTCTTTCTTGGTGCCATGTCATCTCTGGTGGTAAGGTTGTTATAGGAAGTGTTGGGGATGGGGTACACTTGCAACAGGAAATTTATGGTCTGTTTTCAGACAGAGAGGAGGACAGCAGAGAGCTCATCATCTGTCTGCCTTTTCTAAATTGCCTTTATCTCAAAATAATCCTTATGCCAGAATGGCATATTTTGGGGTGGCTTATTCTAACACAGTGCCCAAACCAAAACATGTCTGTGATACCATGTAAAAACTATCTATGTAGACAGGGAGCTCAGAGTACCAAGGCAAATGAAGAATACAGGTTCCCTTCACACCTTCACACTGGTAAGGGGAAGACAGGCCAGATTGCTTTTTCCATCCAGAGTATGAGATAAAATCTGTAGAAAGCCATTCCAGGATGGAGCAGCTTCAAATATGAGTTTCATCTCTAATTTCTGTATACAACTCTGACCTTTAATATTGCTAAGTAAGTTAAGAACAAGAAGAAAAGTCAGTGCCCTTTTCTTTCCCCTCCCTATTTTATTTTTGTTTTTCTTTATAAATAAAGGTAGGGGAGAAAGAAACTGCTTTTGGTGTTGGTTTCTAAGCAGTTCTAGGGAAAAACTGTCTGTGGCAGAGTAAATGATAAAGAACCTTACTCCCGTTTGTGAGATGTAAGTCAAATACTAGTGGTCAGTGTTCCTTTTTCTTTTTTTTTTCTTTTTGTCTTTTTTACTGACCAGTAACGGGATCGCAACCCTCGGTGTTGTGCCCGTACCGGGGACGGGCAACGGGATCGCAACCCTTGGTGTTGCGCCCGCACCGCGCTCAGCCCGTGAGCAGGAACCGGTCTCCATATGGGATCTGAACCCTTGGCGGGAGTGCCGCCGCGCTCCCAAGCGACGCACTCTCCAGTGCGCCACCGGGCCGGCCCCAGTGTTCCTTTTAAGCATCTAGTGATAATTATCCAAAACTGAACCCAAACTACAACAGCATAAGCACATGGTATTCTCAAATATTCTGTTACCACTTTGACTAATGAAACTTAAATGTTTCATTACCCTCCTTAGGCTGGCTTATATTGTTGGTTCATACTGATTTTATCTTTAAACAAAGTTAGTCGGTAATTTTTATAAGAAATGGACTCAAGGCAGATGTCCCCATGTTATATTTGTGCAATTGAAAAAAATCCCAAAAATTTAAACATAGGATTTTATATTTATTTTCATCAATTTTTTTGATGTTGTTTTAAACCACCAAGATAATTTTGAATATTGAGTTAATCACCACACCAATACTTCATTTGGATTTTTTTGTGAATCTAATACAAATATCTTTGTGTCTTCATTTAGATAAAAAATCACTCTGTCACATCAAGTGCTATAAACCAGTTGTAGACAGGAAAAAAAAAAAGATGAGCAAAAAACAAACACAGAGGAATATTGCTTAGTAACAAAGGAAGAGTTTGGCAGATGGCAGAGTCCATCCTCTGCTCCCAAGCAAGGGGAGGAGGAAGTGGACTTTCCTCTGTAGAAAAGAGAAAAAGTAACTCTTTTTCATCTTGATAGAAGCCTGTAGATCTGGTTATGTCCTCAACCTTTGTCTAATACCTCAGCTCTATCATGCTGAAATAGAGCCCATCTGGGATGTACTGGCAGAGATTCCTTCTTCATACTTGGGATAATAATCTGGCAAAACCAGTTCTGAATCACTACATTAGAATTCTATATGATCACTTGCAATGAGTTGTCAGTATCAATGAAATTAAGAGAATGCATAAGGAGGTCACACCAGTTAGGCTACAGAGTTAGCGTTCTTTTAGATGACAAAAGGCCAGTTATATACGTGTAACATTTGAGTTGGAAGTGACTTTCAGATTACTTAGTCTAACCTTATTTTTGGAGCTCAATAATATATTTAGTTGTAGGATGGAATTTTCAACTTTAAAGATAATTTGGATAAACTTTAAGCTTTATGTGCCAAGGTAAAACATTTAATAAATAGTAATCACAAGTTCCATTATGATAATAATAAAGCAAACATGTATTGATTGCCAAGCACTGTCCTACACATTTTGCATATATTAATGCATTTGGTCCTTATGATCACTATAGGAAATGGGTGTAATTTTCATTTCCCGTTTTACAGATGGAAAAACAGAGGCACAGGAAGGTAAAGTAATTTGCCTTAGAACTAAAACATGTCAGAGTTCTGGATTTGAACCCAAGAAATTTAGCTCTTGAGTTAATAGCTCTTAACCACAATGCTGTCCTGCCTCTCAGGATTGTAGAGAGATAAAGCAACTACAAATCTGAAGTGTAAATGGTTTGCTGGAAGTCACTGAATTAGTTGAGTACGCTCAACTAATCAAGGATGCTATGTTGGTGGCAGCTCTAGACTGATAACATAAAAATGCTGGAGTTGTCAAACTTAAGTACTGTCCCCAGTAGGTTTGGAGTTGTTGTATAATCAAAAATTTGTTTGCTGTTTGTTCTAGTTTACTGGCATGGAGCTTCTAAAACCCTTGGAATTTCCCAAGTGATAGGTATCTTTGTTATTCCTGAGCCCTCTGGATCACGCCTGAGTTTATGTTGATGAGGTGTCTCATGGTGAGCCTCTAGATAGCTTCAGGATGGGGGCTGGTCACCAGAAAGACCAGTGATGAGAAGGTTAGGACTTTGACCCAGCCTGACATCTGTGGAGGCTGGAAGTTGAGTTCAGTCATGTGGCTGATAATTTAATCAATCATTGTTATGAAATAAAACTCCAATGAAAACTCAGAAATAATATTCACAAGTCCCATTATGCTTTTTGATCAGTGAATATATTGATGTGCCAGGAGGGTGATTTGCCTTGATTTCATGAAGATAAGGCACAGGAGCTCTGTGTTTGAGACCCTCCCAGTCCTCACCCTATGTGTCTTTTATTTGGCTTTTCCTGAGTTGCATTCTTTATAGTAAAACAAATCATAAATATGAAGTTGTATTAGTCTGTTTCTAACAAAATACCTGGAACTGGGTAATTTATAAGAAAATGAAATTTATTGCTTACAGTTTCTGTGGCTGGGAAGTCCAAAGTCCATCTGGTGGTGGCAACAGTGACTCAGGGGTCTCACATTGCAAGATGGTGGAAGCAGAGAGAGCAGAGGGAGAAAGACAGACTCTCCTCTTCTTTTAAAGCCCTCAGAACCCAATACCACCATTTTTAATCCATTCAGTACTGCATGGTCCTACAATCCAATCACCTCTTCAAGGCTCCACCTTTCAATTACCATAATAAGATTTCCCACCTTCTTTACAATCACAGTGCAGCTAAGTTTCTAATACATAAAACTTGGGGGATACAATTCAAGCTTTGGTGAGTTTTGGGGGGACATAGTTCAATTCACTACAGAAGTCTTCCTGAGTTTTGTGGGTCATTATAGTAAATTATCAAACATTAGTGGGATTGTGAGAACCCCTCAGATTTGTAGCCAGTTGTTGGAAAGTGAATGCAGTCTTGTTGTTGACCATGCCCTTTAACTTGTAGGGTCTGTGCAAAACTCCAGATGGTTAAATTGTACACCAGTTGGTGTTGAAACAGAATAAGAGCAAATAAACATTAACCATTATTTCCTCACATTTGGTAACAAAGCCAAGACTTTACGTCATTAGAATACTGCAGGCAAAGATGTAGAGGTCTGCAGAAGATGACCTGGGTTGTGAATTCCTCCTGAAGCATGTATGTGTATGGAAAAGGGCATGAG
Source organism: Galeopterus variegatus (assembly GCF_000696425.1). Taxonomy (NCBI): domain Eukaryota; kingdom Metazoa; phylum Chordata; class Mammalia; order Dermoptera; family Cynocephalidae; genus Galeopterus; species Galeopterus variegatus. The sequence continues at coordinate 5,786 of NW_007741879.1, read as the reverse complement.
TATGCCCTTCACATGGTATGAGTGTGTATATAAAGTTGAAACATTCTGAACTCTATCCGTGGTTATAAGCTTCCTTAGAGAGAAAAGACCTACCAAGAAAATTTACCAAGAAAGATGAAAGTGTTTTATTGACTTAGAATCTTCCTTTTCGTAGCATGAGTATGCCCTTCACATGGTATGAGTGTGTATATAAAGTTGAAACATTCTGAACTCTATCAGTGGTTATAAGCTTCCTTAGAGAGAAAAGACCTACCAAGAAAATTTACCAAGAAAGATGAAAGTGTTTTATTGACTTAGAATCTTCCTTTTCGTAGCAAGTTTATAAACACTTAGGCAGGAAGGAGCTTTCAATATCACTGAATTCAATTCTCCTTATTTTACTGATGAGGCCATTGAAGTCCATAGATTCAGATTTATAATTCATCTAAGGTCACATGTTTAGGCAGTCAGAGGCTGGGACTGGATTGCAGACAGCTCTGAATCTGGCCTGCAATCTAGCCGTGATATTTTCTGGTTTGCACTTCCATCCACCTAAGAAGAGGTGGCAAGTAGTATGTAAATGCATTCTTATTGAAAGTTTCAAACAGCACAGAAGTATAGTTAGTCCCCTGCTTATCTGTGGTTTTTGTTTCTGCTGTTTCTGTTACCTGTGGTCTGAAAATATTACGTGGAAAATACCAGAAATAAACATCACATAACTTTTATTGCAATATATTGTTATAATTGTTTTATTTTATTATTAGCTATTTTTGTTAATCTCTTACTCTGCCTAATTTATAAATTAAACTTTGTCATAGGTATGTATGTATAGGAGAAAGCATAGTTTATATAGGGTTTGGTACTGTTCACAGTTTCAGGCATCCACTGGGGTCACAGAATGTATCCCCTGTGGATAAGGGGGAAACACTGTGCCTAGAAGAATAAGGATATCAAATAACAATAGTAATAGTAGTATCAAAGTTTGTTCTTCCCCATACCAATCACAATTCTTTCCCAGAGGAAGCATTGTTTACAGCTGGGTGTGTATTCTTCCAAACATTCCTCCATGCATTTACATACACATGGTGATATACTGGTTTGATTAAAAGTATTTTTCCATAAAAGAGTTCATGAAAACATATTGTTCTTCAACTTTCTTTTCATAATTATTGGTAAGTATTGGGCATATTTCTGTCAGCATTACAGCTGTAATACATTCTTCTAACTACTGTTGGATTGTACACATTATATTCAATTGTGTATTAAAAATATAAAAAGGAAGACATTCTCATCATCTCACTGAGAGAAAACTAATGAGTTTTCATTTTTACTTTGTGGATTTCTAGTGCTTTCCTTTTATTATTGTTTGCTTCCTTTGTTGCACTTATTTTCTGAAATTAAAGTTTGTTTTCTCAAAATGTCTTTCATTGTTTTCTCTTTGCTAAAAGAAATATATATATAACAGTTGCCTTTTGCAGCATTTCCAACTTCAACTTATTTCAATACTTCATCATGTGATTAACTGTAAATCTAAGTTCAAGTCTGTAGTTAGTCTGATGAGAAGGGGATTTATCATCAATACAATCAGAAATTATTCATGACTTGCAACTAAAAGGAACAGAAGAAAATGGTGCATACTTCACTTATGTGTAATCACTTAAAATGTTTTTCTATGTACTAGAGCTGACATAGAGCATCAGACCATCAATGCATTATTTATTAAATGCTCTTAATACAAATTTAAAATATTAAGTGGCTGTTCTACCTAGAAAGATTAGAAATTAAGCACAGGCTCAGTGCCTAAAACATATTTACACAGTTTTTTCTTGTTTTAATCCTGCTTAAATATTTTTGACTGAGTGAGTCCTCTAATTCTTGTTTCCCATGCTTGTTTAGTTTTGGTGAAGACTTCCTAGAGCCATATTAAGTCAAAAATGAAAACTTTTTTATTATTGATTACAATAGGTACCTTGTTGATAAATTGTGATCTATAAAGTTTACATAGTAGATTGCATCAGTACTTTTGTTTAGAGTTGAAAGACAAACAAGTTTCGGATGGTTTGCAAGTAGGTCCAAAATAGAAGTATCAGAGTCTTGAAGTTTTTTGTTCATTGATCACCTTATGTAAGATTATTTTGTTGTATGCCTAACAGTGTGATATAGTTAGCTATATTCAAATTCTTGGTTTTGAACTAGCAAATGTATTGAGTGAGTAATGGTCTAAGCAATTTGTTAAAAGGGAGGCAGTGTGTCAGAATAGTTAGGAATCAAGACTTTGTACTCATATAGGTCTGAGTTTGATATCCAGCTCTATCCATGCTAGCTCTGTGACTTTAGGCTATTTAAACTCTATAAGCTTTAGTTTCCTCATTTATTAAATTGGATAGTGATAGTTAGGATGGTTTATAGGATTGTTCTGAGGATTAAGTTAACATGTATAATGTGTTTAGCACCAGAATATCATATCTATATACTCATACATGGTAGCCATTGTGATTGGGGAGTTTAAGAGGGGCATTACCTAAGAAATGTCAAGGTTCTGTGCACGTAGAGAATCTACCTTCAGATGCTATTTCAAGTAGAAAAGTAAATCTTTTACATATGTATTTAACAAATGTTATTGAATGTGTACCAAGCCAGGCACTGTTTCAATTAGGATAATGAAGAAAGCATGAAAAATGGTGCTTTCATGGAACCATTTACATACAGAAAAAGTAGACAAATAGAGAAATGAAATACATGAATAAAATCTAAATTACATTAGACAGTAACAAATGCTAAAGAAGATATAAGAGAAGACAACATTGGGGGGAAATTGAAATTTTATTTATTTTTATTTTTTTAAATTTAAATTTTATTTTGCCAATATACAATGTGGTTGATCATAGTAGCCCATCACCGAAACCCCCCCTCCTCCCTCAACTCCCCCCCACAACAACATTCTTTCTGTTCGCTTGTTGTATCAACTTCAAGGAATTGTAATTGTTGCATCTTCTCCCCTCCCATTGTTTGTGTATTTATTTATTTTTAGCTCCCACAAATAAGTGAGAACATGTGATATATCTCTTTCTGTGCCTGACTTATTTCACTTAATATAATTCTCTCAAGGTTCCATCCATGTTGTTGCAAATGGCAGTATTTCATTCTTTTCCATAGCTGAATAGTATTCCATTGTGTAGATATACCACGTTTTCCATATCCACTCACCTGATGATGGACATTTGGGCTGGTTCCAACTCTTGGCTATTGTAAAGAGTGTTGCAATGAACATTGGGAAACAGGTATACCTTCAACTTGATGATTTCCTTCCTCTGGGTATATTACCAGCAGTGGGATACCTGGGTCATATGGCAGATCTACCTGCAATTGTTTGAGGAACCTCCATACCATTTTCCATAGAGGCTGCACCATTTTGCAATCTCACCAACAATGTATGAGAGTTCCTTTTTCTCCACAACCTCGTCAGCATTTATCATTCACGGTCTTTTGGATTTTAGCCATCCTAACTAGGGTGAGATGGCATCTCAGTGTGATTTTGATTTGCATCTCCTGAATGCTGAGTGATGTTGAGCATTTTTTCATGTGTCTGTTGACCATTCATATATCTTCCTTTGAGAAATCCCTATTTAGCTCTTTTTGCCCATTTTTAATTGGGTTACTTGTTTTCTTGTTGTAAAGTTGTTTCAGTTCCTTGTATATTCTAGATATTAATCCTTTGTCAGATGTATATTTGGCAAATATTTTCTC
>NW_007741879.1:0-368 GCF_000696425.1 Galeopterus variegatus | reverse complement strand
GAGTGGTGAGAGTGGGCATCCTTGTCTGGTTCCTGTTCTTAAAGGAAAAGTTTTCAGCTTTGCCCCATTCAAGATGATGTTAGCGGTGGGTTTATCATATACGGCTTTGATTATGTTGAGATACTTTCCATCTATACCTAACTTATAGAGAGTCTTTGCCATGAATGAGTGTTGAATATTATCAAATTCTTTTTCAGCATCTATAGAGATGATCATGTGGTCCTTGTGTTTGATTTTATTGAAATGGTGTATCACATTTATTGATTTGCGTATGTTGAACCAACCTTGCATCCTTGGGATGAGTCCTACTTGATCATGGTGTATAATTTTGCATATGTGTTGTTGTATTCTGTTAGCTAGTATTTTAT
>NW_007741878.1:16087-23668 GCF_000696425.1 Galeopterus variegatus | reverse complement strand
GAAATGTACTTGTGGAAATACAAAAATGTTTCCATTTCCTAATGACTATAATCAAGACAAGGGGTTTTGCATACATTTGTGATTACCTTAGATAAACACAATTCTTAATTTTGGTGATGGATTTCTCCAGTTCTATTAATGACAATATCAAGGTAAAGGTTTTAGGCCCAGCTTGCTGAACTATAATGGCTGGGATAATCAATATCAGGAGAGAGTCTAGTTTTAAAACCACAGCATTAGACCAGAGGAGCAATTGTGGTTTGGTTTATAAGGCTAGGATTGAAAACTAGGCAATCAAGATTTGAAGCAGAGCAGGGCTTCCCAAACTTATCATACATACAAATCACTTGAAGATATTATTAAAATGCAGATTCTGATTCAGGGGAACTGGCTTTGGGAGTGAAATTCTGCATTACTAATAGGCTCCCAGGTGATGCCTGGTCTACAGATAGGATTGTGAAATAACAGAGGTAAAGGTGATGCTTCATCATCAGAATCAAGGTGGGCACAATTATAATTAGTGTCAAGGTCAGAGTGGAAGCCAGGGTGCTTGACCTCCAGAGAGTATTAGAGACGGTTAATATAACAAGTCATCCCTAGAGGCAAAAATAGATGAGCAGCCAACAACACATTGCTCTGTCTATACCACCAGAAGAAATCAAAGATAGGCAACTAGGAGCCTGAGGGCAGCTGCCCCAAATAAAAAGTCATCATCCTTTTCTCAGTTTTCAGACGTGGGACCTATTGACCAAGAAGTGAGGGCTTCAGAGGAAGGAACTGGCAACACAATCGCAAGTGATAATTTCCCCAGTCCTTCCCCAAAGGGTTTCAGGTTGGGTAATCACATGCTGAGGAAGGGGCAATGCCTTGACATTTGCACAACTGTTGGACACAAGGTCTGAGTTGATATTGATACTCAAACCCAACATTAGTAAGGGCTCCCTAAACAAGTAGTCCGCATGCAGTCCAGGTCATAAATGGAGTCTTCCCAGATCCAGCTCATAGTAGGACCACTTGCTCAGTGGTAATTTTCCTAGTCTCCCAATGTACAGTTGGAATGGATATACACATAGTTCACACATTTATTTTCTGATCTGTGGGTAAGAGCTATACTAGTTAAGAAGGCCAAGTGGAAGCCTCTAGAAATGCCCCTCGCTCAGTCAAGAAAGTAAGTAACAGGGTGTTGGGCTGGATCACAGGACCCTCTTCCCCAAACTGTGCAGGTCCTGAGCCAGGTAGTTGAAAGAAAAACCGAGCAGCTGCCAGCAAAGTGGACATGCTTTTATTCTTCAGATGCGAGCTCCGCTGACCAGCAGTTCAGAGCCACTGACTTCCATACTGAAGAGTACACAAAAGTGGCAACAAGCCAAAGGGTACCCAAGCGGGCATGCATACTAACTCTACTCCTACGTAACTTGTTTACAACAGATGTGCTGAATCACGCAGCTGGATATGAGGCGAGGGTGCCTAACCAAACCAACTTCACTTTCCTCACACAGAGCAGAAGGCAGACATTGGTGTCATCCTTAAAGACCTAAAGGATGAGAGGTGGTGGTTTCCTTCATATCTCTATTTAATTCACAAGACTGGTCTCTACAAAAGCCTGGCCTGTCTGGAGGGTGACATGGACAACTGCAAACTCAACTATATTTTAGCTTTAATTGCAGTTGCTGTACCAGATATATGTGGGAATACTGCTCAGAACCATTTAGTGAGTGACCTGGATGGCTGCCAGCTCTGAGTGAGGCCCAGAGGAAGAAAGAATTCTGCAGCAGGTCCAGGCTGTGGTGCAAGCAGCTTGTCTCACTTGGGCCATGCAACCAGGCAGGTACTACAATGCCAGAGGAATCTGACACTATAGTGGAGGGAAAAATGATGCCATGTGGAATGCATGGAAAACTCCAATGGGAGAATCACAATATAGATGAGGACTCTGGAGATATCTGCAGCAGAGCACTGCATACCAATCAAACCTAGATTTTGGCATGCTCTCCAGCCCTGATAGAAACACAGTACCTGAAATATGTCTTGAAGCAACCATGTCGCTAGAACTGCCCATCAAGAGCTGGGTCTGTCAGACCCACCAAGTCAAGAGGTCCAGTGGTTCCAGGAATAATCTATTGTATAATGGAGTGAGACACAGTTGAATGACTTGCAGCAATGGGCATGTGACTGATATAGGAGGTGCTCAGTTTCCCTGGGCTTGGGTTTCAGGACATGCCTCTGAGTTTCCAGCCACTCCCTGAGATCTCAGGCTCTTTCCTCTAGGCTCTCCCCTAGAGGAAAGCTACTGTTTCAAGTTAGACTTATTTTCAGCACTATCAAGGGGAAAATGAGACCACAAGGGGCTGGTTCATGCAAATCCAGTGGCTGGGCATGCTCAATAGAAAGCACAGAATATTCTTGAATATGCCTGGTGCATGTGATAGGGTCTGACCAATGAACATGCTCCAGGAAGAGACCGACTGAGCATGTGCAAGACTAATGTTACATAATCGAGAACCACTCCCTTAATTGAATATTCATTAATAGAGAAACTATAAAAGCAGAATCCCAGCTGAGGGCGGGGTTGCTGCTCACTTCTCTGGAGGCAACCCACACTTTGCTGGTTGAGGTGTGTACACTTTACTTTGTATCTAACTTACTTTCAGCAGGCGGCTGCTCACTCTCTTGAGCTAGCCTGCCCTTTGTACTGAACTTTAAGTATGTTTTTCTTACTTTTGTGTTAGACTTGATGTCTGTACTGAACTTACTTTTCTGTTAGACTTGGTGTGGGCCCTGCTGTATTTCTTATCTGTTAGGTTAAATGTATTCTCACTTTCTACTGTGACTCTGCTCTTGAATTCTTTCTTGTGGCGGAGTCAAGAACCTGGTAAGAGGACTGGGGGGGTTGAGGCCGACTATCGGGCCCCTGGACCCTACCTCTGACATCATGAGTGGTCCTCTCACATGCCTTACTATCCGGAGGCTGCCAGCCTGATAGGGCAGTAGAAGCTCTAGAAAGTGCAACTGAAGAGCCGAGTTGCAGAGAATACCCTGTGTGGATTGTGTGCCATCCTCCATGCCAGCAGAGGTCTTGGATCATAGACACACAATTAGTTGAAAGACACAGGCCAGAGGATAAGCTGAGACTCTAGACTGTCAACTCTGGCTGGCAAACCAGACGTGGCATAGCAAGATAGGCAGTCCTCTGGAATAGATGGTTTAGACTAGCACTTAAATTTCAGACTCCATACTGAAACTCAGGCATGAACCCCTGTTCCCAACATTCCCTTACGATAATGAATACAAAGTGAGGCAGAAATAATACCCACTCAGCAGTTTCCAAAGACAACATGGGACATAAAAGGAGAGTCTGACATAGCATCTAGGGAGCTGCTCCGTGTGGGTGAATCCACACAGACCACTTGGAGCTTGGACAGAGATCTTAGGGCGGAGTCTGTTTGACTTTACCCTAGTTTTAAGATTTCTTTTTAGACAGGGAATATAGTGGTAGACCTGTAGTGTGTGCTGTTCAGATCAAGATTTTTTCAAGTGCTTATGCCCATTGGCTGCTGAAAAGGGTCAAGACTTCTTGGGGCAGAGTGAGGGTATATTAAACATGACAAAGAAATGACCTCAGAGACACAGGCTGGAACAACCTTCCCTGATCATTTTTTAGAAGGCAAGATACACAGAGCAAGCATCTTGGTTTAGTCTCTGTGTCCCTCAGGTTCCAGTCAGAAAAATAGAAGTCAAACTATATCACACAAAGGGAATTTAATACAGGGAATTGTTTACAGAAGTATCAAGGAGTTGGAAGAGCCAAAAGGCATGCCAGTGTCATTCAGAGATTAATAACCACAGAAGCTGGTACCAATGTTATAGCTGAGAGAACTCAAAGGAAGACTTGGGGTTATCAGAAAATAGGAGTTTGAGATTGGGCTCTGACTTAGAAAACTCCAAGCCAATGTCATAATGGGATGAGATTTTGAGGGTCTTATGGAAAACATCTAAATTGTTTGTGGCCAGAGGGCAGGGTGTGGCACACTGAAGATTCTTGACACTCCTTACATGGGAAAGTGGGACCTGCCTCCCCACCCTTTGAATCGGGACTGGCCTGTGACCACTTTGACCAATGGAGTATGGCAGAAGCAACAATCATTCTGAACGTAGCCTTTAAGAGGACCAGCAGCCTCTGCCTTGGTCTCTCAGAGCCCTGATCTGCCATGTTAGAAGGTCAGCTGCCTATGCCAGAGGTCCTGAGACTACGATGAGGGGTAGGGCTCAGCAAGTTCAGCCTCCTGCGGCCCCCACCAAGGCACTGGGTATGTGAAGAGGCCAGATGAACCCTTCAGACCAGACCCACCACCAGCTAAGTACCTCAGAGAAATCCTGTTGATGTCACATGGATCAGAAGAATCTCACAGCCCAGTTTTGACTAAATGACCCACAAAATCAAGAGATATAAAATAAAATAGATATTGTTTTAAGTCACAAGTTTTGAGAGTAGCTTTTGCTGCAAGAATAGATACCCCAAATGATTTGTATTTGGTCTATTTTTGGCTCGCTTCCACTTTATGCCCTCCCAGACTCACAGTAGGAGAAATCCTGCCTCCTCTGGGCTTCTTAAATTTCTCCCCAAACAGAGAATGATTAAGTACCTTCAAGAGCAACCCCTATACTTTACTGAACACACTCAAACAGCATCAGGAAGACCCTAGATGAAGTTCAATACTCTCTCCCGATTTCTCTATGATCCTGGCCACACTAGTTGTATCCCAAAGGCTAAAGCATTTGATTTGGCCATGTGATTGAAGGCACGTTATGGTAAAATAGCATTTTTCATTTAAAGGGCAAGAATGTATATTATAAACAAAGAATAATTTTCCTCTGAAGGATATTCTTTTAAGTTAGCCATGTGGTCAAAGGCCCCTTTTCTGTGGAGTCACTGTGGCTTTGTGTGGCATGGAATAATTATATTTAGAAAGCATTTACTTTGGACAAATGTGCCAAATTTGTGCAGTTGTACACCATATACTTTTTATTTTGCAAGTCATCTCTGACATTTCTATTTTCCCTGTTTTTCCTAGGTAATCTTTTCTGAATCATAGCATATTAAAAATTACAGTAGCTGTCTTTAGTGGTTTTTGAAGCTCTTTAGCTCCTGTTTTAAATATTGGCATCCTGGTATTTATTAAAATCTTTAAATTTATTATTATCTAGTTAAGTCTAGTGGCCTTTACTTTCAAATTTTATTATTATATTTTTAGATTTCATCTATTATTAAAGGCATTAAGTACAGATCTATGAATAGATTCCTGGCCTTCTCTCATATATGGTGAATAATTAGCATTTGTCATGTTTTGCTTAGACTCAGACTTTTGGTTCAGACTCAGGTGGTCTAGAACAGCTTGGAAAAGAAGGAACAACCTCTTTCCCATCCTTATATTCCTACTGGGGGTTTGACATAAGAGTTCTGGTGTTTGGAAGGAGGGTTGGGAATGAGGACGGGATTAACAGACAGCCCTCCCACCAGTCACAAAAGACTGACCCTATGGTTTCTTCAGAATCACATAGGCAAATTAGGAACCTACATTTAGTCTTGCTGGACAGCAGGATATAATTTATTAAAATTACTGCTGTTAACAAGGATCTGAAAATGCCCTTAATGAAGCAGTTCTTAGCACAAGCTGCACAGTAGAATCACCCGGGAGGCTTTAAAGGTCTCCTTGCCCAGGCTACACCTGAGACCAATTAAATCAGAATCCCTGGGACATCCACACTTTTAAAGCTGTTCTGGAGATTCTAATGAGCAGTCAAGGTTGAGAACCACCTGAATGTCAATCTCAAGGAACTATATCATCTGCCCTCAATTTCTGGAATTAGTAGCAAAAATGACAAGGCATGTCCATGGCGTGAACTGGCTAGTTGGGTAGCATATATTCTGATATGAACAAAGATCCCAAAGACAAAGTGGCTAGTGTGCTTGGAGAGTGACATTGCAGGTGGTCCTGTGGTTCTAGGAATTATCACAGAATTTAAGAGCTAGAAAGGATCCATAGTCTTCAATACTTTAACTGGCTGGTTTGCAAATAAGAAAAGCAAAGGAGGTTACAGCAAGTCAGGGGCACAGGCCTGATGAGGGCCTGTTTCTCTCCACTCCTAGGCCAGCACCCTGTCCCTTTCCACCAGCCCTATTTGTGGCACCTCTGTCCTCGCTTCAGGACCTCATGTGGCTGGGCCCAAAATAGCTGGATTCAATTCCTTTAACTTATTCTCAGAGAAAAACTTTGATACAAAGAGACTATGGTTCGATATTTCATTCACATCTCTAATTTATTTTTCAGTTAGAAAGTATTTACACCTTTGTAAGTAGTTTCTATCCATTCCAAACAGGGCATCAGAGACTGGAGTATATCACATTTGGTCTTTGTAATCTTCTATCACGACTTAGAAGTGATCTCTCTATTTTTGTGGTTACTTATAGAACATACATCTCACTCTTTCGACTCTCATTAGTAGTATCTTTTGACTCTCCCATATTAGTATCTATGAGCATTTGTCCATATGCAAATATATTTTTTTCTCTAATACTTGTACTGTAAATTGTTAATATCTCAAAATCTCATACAAAGTTGATACTCAATATAGGCTTCCAGATTTGTTGGATTATAATTTAATATTCAACTCACTTTATATTTCCCTTTCCATATTTTGTTACAGTGTTAGAGAACAGAAATTTTTTTACATTTGAACTACAAAGGAAAGTTGAGCACTAAATATGAATTGAAATCTAAATATAAATTTTGAATTCTAAAGTTGAGCTTTTCACTGGCTTTCCGAATGAACCAGAGTGTTTCAGCTTCTTTTCAAAAGTGGAAGTATGGGGTGGGGGGTGTTCTTGGATTAAGCTGCTGTCAGTGATAAGATATCTCTGTCACCCTAATCATTCATTTCCCACCCAAAGTCTTGCTTCCCTGAAAAATATGAACTTAGTATCACAAAAGTGTCAATTACAGTGAAGCACTGTCTCAGCAGCTTGTCTTCACTGTAGCTTGTTGTGCCAGTCTGGGAGGTCATGGAGAAGGTGACAATATTTCCCAAGTGAAAAGTCAGCATGTGCTAACTAGAGACTAGAATGCTGGGCCTCATGACTGCCACAGTGAAGATCCCTTTTCCACCCAGTCCCTGGACAGGATGCAGATACCACCAATGCCCCATTAAACACTGGCATCCTCACACCGAACACCCGTCTTCCAGTTTAAAAAACAAAGTCTATGTTTCAAAATGCCTCTTTCTGAAATCTGTCTTGTCAAAATTTAGCTTGAAAAGGAATACTTGCTTAATACTAGTTTCTTATATTATCCTAGTTGTCTTAATTCGAATTCTATTTAAATCTTTGATTTTATAACTCCAAGTTATCTGAGGGGAAGTGAATTCTTTTGAAACGAATATTAAGAGTAATATATTAATATTGCTGTATATGTTATATGTATTGTTTTATGTATATATAATCTCTGTGTCTTTCTACACACACCCACACACACACACACACACAAATTCTTGAAAAACAAAAATGAGCTACCACGTTCATTCACT
>NW_007741878.1:1316-14640 GCF_000696425.1 Galeopterus variegatus | reverse complement strand
ATATGGGTCTGGCTATAATTTTGTGCCCAAGAAAAGGGGAAAATATTCTGAAAAGCTCAGTGTTTTAGGATTTCAAAATACCATAAAGTTTGCTATTTCAAGCTGAATTTTCCCTGTTGCAAGGGAGAGAAACCCAATCCAATATGGCTTAAATTAAAACTGGAGTTTGTTGGCTCCCAACACTGGGAAGCCCACTTGGTAGTTCTAGGCACAGTTTGAGGAGGTATTCACAAGACACCATCCAGTCTTTCTCTCTCTTCACTTTGTCTTCATTTAAGCCAGGACAGGCTCTCTGTGTAAAAAGATGGTCACAGCAGCTTGATGATCTCAGAAAAAGAGAGACCTCCTTCCCCCTTTCCACCTCCCCAGCATCTGAACCAACCCCAGAATTAGCCCTGTGGGATCAGATGCCCACCCTGGGGGGAATCATGACATCCATGGAGATAGGGTACTGGCCACTCTCAGTCATGTGCCCACACTGGCCTGGTGATAAGGCAGTAAGAGCTTGTTATGGCTTGACTATGTCTCCTCCAAAATTCAGATGTTGCCAATGTGATAATATTAGCAGGTGGGGCCTTTAAGAGGCGATTAGGCCATGAGGGCTCTTCCCTCGTGAATGAGAATAGGGCCCTTACAAAAGAAGCTTCTCGCACTGTTCATCTCTCACTTGCTCTCTGCTGCTCTTCTGCCAGGTGAGGACACAGTGTTGCCCACCTCCAGAAGCTGCAGCCCTCACCAGACACCTAAGCCTGCTGGTGCCTTGATCTTGGACTTCCCAGCTTCCAGAACTGTGAACAATAAATTTCTGTTCTTTATAAATTATCAAGTCTGTGGGCCTCTGTTATAGAAGCATACATGGCCTAAGACAGAGCCCTTTATAGTCATCCCTCTAAAATCACATGGGATAGGGAAGGGGCAGCTTCTCTATGAAATGAAAGCCAGGATAACAAAAAAGCAAGCCACATGCACCAGAGTCACCTGGTCCAAATACTCTGCAACATCTCAGGAGGTCATCTAGTCTGTGCTTAAACACATCCAAGTTAGGGAACTCTATTATATGCTGCTGCTACTGCCAATAATGTCAATATCAACTATTTATTAAACCTCTTAGAAGATGACAGGCTTTGGGTGGACATAGTCCTGTATCAGGTGCTCCACCTGGCACCCTTAAGCTATCCTCCCCACAGCCAGCAGCTCCCACGACCACCTGCTTCAGCAAAAATGTGAGCTCTAGCAGAGCCTGTTTCTCACACAGCTCGCTTCCAAAAAGAATACCTGCACAAGGCACCTGATAGTCACAACCTGGCTCCCATGTTCACATCCTTCTGGCAATGGACATTGAGATTTTGAGTTTGGACTTTTGCATTAAGCAGACAGTAGAAAGATGATGGGCACGAGGAATGACAAATGTCCACTTGTCTTTCTAATGCCTTCATACAGTCTTCTTATGCATTTAAACTTTCAAATAAAAGTAAAATCCCCCTTAATGCAACTGATAAGCCAAAACTCACTCTATTCCCAAAAGGAGACAACCCAAGAGTCTCTCTNAGAGTAATATATTAATATTGCTGTATATGTTATATGTATTGTTTTATGTATATATAATCTCTGTGTCTTTCTACACACACCCACACACACACACACACACAAATTCTTGAAAAACAAAAATGAGCTACCACGTTCATTCACTGCAGGCAGTAGTGTGCTGTTAAATCTTTAACAACTGGCTTTACAAATAAAAGCTCTGATTTGTAGCATCTGCCAATTTCTGTGTAAATACTTCTACGACGTCTGATTGCAAACTCTCAACACAACATCACGAGTGCAGAGTTGGAAAGAGATGTGCAAAGTCAGTTCTTGTGAGCTGGTGTATGTCAGCTGCAGAATATCACTGCATATCTTCATTAAGGTTTTAGAGTCAGGTAGCCTTGCCCTGTTTCCATACTTAAAAATTGTGGAAACTTGGACTAGTTTCTTAGCCTCTTAAAGCCTCTCTTTTCCTTTCTGTATAAAAGGATGTTGTGAAGATGAAGTAAAATTTTCCCCTGATAATAGTACAGTAAATAAACAGCATTCAAGTTTCCATTCTCAAAGTCGAGAATGGGAAGGAGCTCAGAAATGGACTGGTAGAGGAGGAATCCATATCAGGTTAAAAAAGGAATTATTATTTTAAACAAATAGGTCTTTTTCACTTTTAAATGAGTTTTTTTTTAAACTACTCTCTGTAGAATTTCTTATTCCATCTATGGGTGTAGTTTTTCTCAATCGGTTTTTTAAATTCATAAAGTTAAAGAACCTTACCAGTAGTGCTCTGGATGGACATTTGGACTGCGGGACCCACTTGATTGTTTTTGTGGTGACAAGGGTGGGAACTGCCTGGTGAGAGAGTGAAGCCCCTTGGAGAACTCAGTCATCACAAGGCTTATTTCTGCAGGGGTGTGCAACATGCTACATGCCAATCTTTTATTTGTGACTTATACAAGTAGTCTTCCTTTACTTTTCCGTGCCTCATCACATATTTTTTAAAAACTATTTTCAGAATTCTGTTTAAAAAATGAAGTATGCACATAGAGTGTGATATGGGTCTGGCTATAATTTTGTGCCCAAGAAAAGGGGAAAATATTCTGAAAAGCTCAGTATTTTAGGATTTCAAAATACCATAAAGTTTGCTATTTCAAGCTGAATTTTCCCTGTTGCAAGGGAGAGAAACCCAATCCAAAATGGCTTAAATTAAAACTGGAGTTTGTTGGCTCCCAACACTGGGAAGCTCACTTGGTAGTTCTAGGCACAGTTTGAGGAGGTATTCACAAGACACCATCCAGTCTTTCTCNGTCCACTTGTCTTTCTAATGCCTTCATACAGTCTTCTTATGCATTTAAACTTTCAAATAAAAAAAAAATCCCTCTTAATGCAACTGATAAGCCAAAACTCACTCTATTCCCAAAAGGAGACAACCCAAGAGTCTCTCTTTTTTTTGCATTCAGCTCCAAATTCAGGAATTCCGGGCCAAGACCATTTTTAATCAAGTTTTCTCACAATCCCATATTGTTATTCTGAAGCCTCTGGACTAAATCTGTAAAGTTCTCCACCACAATACATCCTCTATATACCAGGGGAATGGTAGAGGTTAAAAAATAAATTACAGTCACACATCATATAACAACATTTTGGTCAACAATGGGTCATGTATACAACGGTGGTCCCACAAGATTATAATGAAGCTGAAAAATTCCTATCGTAACGTCATAGCACCATTACTTTATTTCTTTTTATAAATGTAGTGTAGCCTAAGCATACAGTGTTTGTAAAGTCTACAGAAGTGTAATGCCCTAGACCTTCACATTCACTCTCCTCCACTCACTCACTGACTCACCCAGAGCAACTTCTAGTCCTGCAAGCTCCATTCACGCCAAGTGCCCTGTACAGGTGTACCACTCTTTATCTTTTAGACTGCATTTTAACTGTAACTTTTATGCATTTAGATATGTTTAGATATACAAATACTTACTGTTATGTTATAATTACTTATAGCATTCAATACAGTGCCATGTGTACAGTTTTTAGCATACGAGCAATAGGCTACACCATATGGCCTAGGTGTGTAGTAGGCTATACCATCTAGGTTTGTGTAAGTGCACTCCATGACGTTCACACAATGACAAAATTGCTAACGAGACATTTCTCGGGATGCATCCCTGTTGTTAAGCAATGGCTGACTGCAATTAAAGGTATTTTCATTACATAATACAAGAAGAAAATGTGGGTGCATGCCATTGTCCTCATTTCAGCAACTGGTTGGCAACACCAGTTTTTATCAGTTCTTTTCGGCAACTCTTCCATGTTCTTGCATTTTCCCTTGGCCCATAGCCAGTATCTCAACTTGTCTGAGTGGGTTGCCTCATGGACGGCTCCAAACTATTCCTGAGGCACCTGTGTCCTGGGTAGTTCTTTCTGTGTGAGGTGCTGTAGTTTCTTTGGAGAAATGTGGATATTTCTCTATCTCTTTTACCCAACCAGATAAATGCGAAATCCAAACTCCCTACTTTTCCACAAACTTTTTTAAAGGAATTTATTTATTTTTTAATTGACATGTATTGATTGTACATATTCACGGTGTAGGGAGTTTATTTCAATACATGTACACAATGTGTGATGATCAAATCAGGGTAATTAGCATATTCATCTTCATCATTTCCCTGTGATAAAAACATTTGACTTCCTCTCTTCTAGCCATTTGAGAACGTACAATAAATTATTGTCAATCATAGATGCCTAGCACTACTGTAGACGACTAGAACTTATTCTTCCTATCTATGTGTAATTTTGTGTCCATTAACCAATCTCACCCTATTTCTCCCCACCCCTTCCCAGCCTCTAGTAAACACAATTCTACTCTCTACTTCTAAAAGCTCAATCTATTCACTTATTTTTAGGTTCTGCACATGAGCGAGAACGTGCGGTGCTTATCTTTCCATGCCAGACTTACTTCATTTAACATAAGAACCCTTGTAGTACTTAACCATTTCTTCACACACCTCCCATTTTGAAATAACTGGAAAAGGTCTCCTACCTTTTTTCCCCATGTTGAAGCAGTAAGAAAAAGTGCTTGAAAAGGTCCATGTAGGAAGTTAAAAAACATCAATCGATTTCATAGATAGCAACTGAAAGATCTAGATAAAATCTTTCAGTTAAAGGAATATGCTTACCTTTCGATGTAACTCAGCTCTTCCAATGGGGAACTTTAAAATATATGTATATCAAGCAAAAAGTACACCGTTCAGCAGTGAAACTTTGACAGCTGCTTCTAAACAATCCTGTTGAAGTGATACGGGGCTACTTTGGGCATTTTTCTGAACCTCCAGTATTCTGCTAACCAATCAGCATGACACTGAGCTACAAGAGGGGTCCAAAGAAGCTGTCTGAGATTTTTTTTGAAATAAAAATATTTAAATTCCAAAGTGAACTTGGAATGTGATTTTTGGGAAGCAAATGTGTCAGAGTATGAAACTTTTAAGTATCTAACCCCACTAGCTAAAAATAAAAAATGGAAAATATAGACAAAGAGAAACAAATATAGAGAAATGCTCCTCCTAGCAATATTTACAGGAGGAAATAAGGGTGAATGGCCCAAATACACAGCATAAGGAGAAGGCTTCCAAAATCATTATATTCATGTCACAGAATATAATGTAGCCATTAAAGCCATCTACAAAAATTAAAATAACATGAACAAATGCTCATAATGTTAAGCAGAAAAAGCAGTATCCAAAATCTATAATGTGGTATAATAATCTAATTATAGTTTCCCTCCTCTACCGCATCATTCCCACGATAAACACACCTGCTTTGTTATTTCCTAACATGAAAAAAAAAAAATCTCAACCCAGGCATCCACCTCCTAAATCATTTCTCTATTCCGTTTTCTGTAAATTTTCCTGAATAGTTGTCAATACTTGCTTTGCTTTCTAACCTATTCCAATCAGGATTTTGCCCTCAGCATTCCACCGAAACCCATGCCCTCCATGTTGTCAAATCCATGGTTCAATTCTTGCTCCTCATGTGACGTAGCCACCAGCAGTATCTGACACGAGTGGCCACGTCCTCCTCATGGGCTCACATTTTCTTCTGAACATCTAAACACTCTTCTGTGTCAATGCTCCTGTTTTACTGGCCAGCCCTTCTCATGCCACTCTGCTGTATCCTCTCCAACTTCTGCCATCCAAACACTGGAATGCCCCAGGGTTCAGCTCTCAAACTTTTTTTTCCTAATATACTCTACATAGTTTAATGTCAGCTGCTCTAATGACTTTCAGTGCCATCTATGTGGTGATGACATGAGCCTACTCTCTCCCCAACCTACATGACTTCTCCTCTTGTGGCTTTTGTTTTCCTCAACTAAATCTGATTCTCCTGCGGTTCACCCCAGCTCAAATGGTTTTGAATTACTTAGGCCAACAATCTTGGGTTCATTCTTGTGTCTCTTTCTGTCACAACCCATATCCACTCTATCAGCACATGCTTTGGACTTTACTTTCAAAAAACCCCAAGTCCTCCCACTCTTCCCACCTTCACCTCTACCTTGCATGTTGAGCCCCAACATCTTGCCTATTTCTAGAGCCATCTGGGATTCCATCATCCTCTCTTGTCCTCTCTCATGTTCCTTTCAGCAGTGTAACCACAGTGATCATTGTAAAAGGTAAGTCAGATCATATCGCTCCTCCGCTCTCACTTCAGATCTTCCCATCCGTACTTGATATTGTGGATCAGCATTCAGCATTGATTCTAAACCTCTCCAGTACACAGGCTCACACAGAGCTTAAAACTACCTTGCAGTCATGTTCTGGATACACCTTAGATTCTGCTGACTATGATGAAGGCAGGAAAGACACAGTGTTGTGAACAGTGTGGGATGTTTCTGGTTTGAGTTTTGGTTTCTGCAGCAGCATTCTCCTGTCCAGCAACCAGCCTGGCTGATGTAGACAAGCAATTGCAGGAGCTTCCCGATCCCTAGATCTCAGTCTCAGCTGTGTGCTCCAGAGGAGAACAGAAGCTGTGTGGCCTCTGACTCCCTGCCTTCTTGGTTGTAGCAGCACAGTGGCTTCCGTGGCGCACCTTTGCAGGGGAGCTTTTCTGGAAGTCACTCCTGGGGGTCTGACAGCCTTGTTTCTCCAGCCCTTCCAAAGATTTTTGTAAGCACCAAATTCACTGAACTGAATCCCTTTCTCCTTCAATTAGTCAGAGAGGTTTCCATTCTTGAATACTCAACTAACAGGCCATCACATCAAAATCAGTTCCAAAGTCTTTACCCCCATCCTTGAGACCCTATGTGCTATGGTGCCCTGTCACCTCTGTGGTTTATGACTTTCTGATCCAGAAATACAGACAGAAAATAAGCATACTGTTAAAACATAAAAACAATAATGAAGGTCTAGCTGTTCAATTGCATTCTTAGTCAGTAAGCGTTATCACTTACAAATATATTTGCTTTGCTCAGCACAACAAAGTACAGTACTTTTGCTAATCATGAGGAAAGATTTAGAAAGCCGAACTCTTCTTGGCATTTTCCAGAATTTACTCTAGTTTCATAGAGTCCCTATTTATGTGCTCTAGTCTAATTAGTGTGGAATACATATCATCTGTCTGATAGGAACACTGTGCTTGTGTGGCATCACTTTTTTTTTTTTTTCCCCTTTGTGGGATTTTCAAGTTATTTTCAATAAAAAGTAAAAAGAAGAGATTTTTGTTTTCTTTTTTTTTTCACATAAATTGTTAAGGCTTGCATTTATGTTGTTTAAATTTATATTTAGAGGAATTTTACATTTGAGTTTATACAATTTCAACTTATTGGCCATATCCTCCAAAGGGCCTATCTATACAGACTTATGAATTCCAAACCTGCAATTCTCAGTACTTAGCTGTGAATTAGACTATAGCTCACGCAATCCAAATATTTTAGCTGCCTACACTATGTGAACTAAATTCAACAGCCAAGAGCTGTAAATATGCACAAACAACTAATAATCAATGTGCTGAAATCTGGCATGATGGGAAGTTTAAAAAGCTGTGTTAATTTATTCCCTTTCAGCTGACAAATTAACAATGAACTCTAGTATACTGAACTGCAAAGTGCATTTATTTATTTATTTAATTATTTTAATTTGTGTTTGAGCTCCAAGAAAGAAAACACATTTATGCTTTAGTGACCTTTTTGGTGATATCAAAATATTAATTAAGCCTGAAAAACACTCAATTGCTTTGAATTAGTACTTGGTTTTGATTCATCTTTTTCCTATTCATAAACAGATGGATAGCTTTGTTCTTGAAGAAATTCAGACTTAAGAATTAGATTTGCAGTAAATGCTAGAAATATTTGTGTTCCTGGATATTTGCTTTGTGAAGCATAGGATTTCACGCTGAGTAAAAGGCTTGAAATTAACAGTTTGTTGATACTCTCTAGGAACCACTACTGCTGAGTTCATTGACTTTCTGGAAGGAAGACACTGCCTCCACAGTTCTGGTATGCCTAGTTCTTAAAGTGGCAATGCCCCAGCCTGGGAAGGGTGGACGCAGATGACTTTTAGCTTTGAGGATTCTGCCAGCAAGCTGGTGGAGGACAAAGAAGGCAGAACCCTTTTTGGAGAAAGCTACAAAATAAGCTCAATAAATGATTTTTTTCAAATGATGTAGGAATAACTTTAGTAAGTATGGTTAGCTATTTTATAATTTATCCATTAATATTGATTTGCCAACATCTCTCATGAACATAGATGCAAAAATTTTAAACAAAATGTTGGCAAACTGAATTCAAAATATATTGAAAAGATAAACATCATGACCAAGAGATGTTTATCCTGGGAGTATAGGGTTGTATTAGGGGATAGCAGTATGAGAGATATCTCCTGTTACATTGTAAGGTTTATGTGAGGTGACCCACTTTAGTATTTAGCACAGTATTTGAGCTAATAAATCCTCAATAAATATTAGTTATGATGACTACTCATTTATTTTCCTTTTTTCTATTTTCTTTGGAAGTGCTAAGAAACTAGATCATTTTCTGAGAATGAGGGGTCAGTACTTGAGAGAAATGATGAAGCCTTAGACCAGCCATGGAGGGGCTTAAGCAGGAGAGAGAACCATGATGCAATGAAAAGGATGGGTGGGCAGAGCCAAGGGCCTGCCTGACATGGGGATCAAGGATTGCCATGGCACCAGTCTCCATGGTTTAACAACAACCTCCAGAAAAGCTGGGCTATTCACATGTGGAAGCAGGGAAGGCAGATTTTAGACCCAGGTTTAGATTTTGACCAGTGGGTGCAGTGAAGGGTAGTGGTGAAAGGATTTGAGGATGCTCATTAGAAAGCAAATAAGAAAGGTGACACAGTTGAGAGCCCAAGCTGACAGGAGAAAGAAGAGAGGACATAGGGGCTGATGGGCTGGAGGGATGTGGAGGGGTCAGGAACTGCAATCATTGTAAAAGAGAAAGAGCAGTTGCAGAGGGAATAACAAAACAAGAGGTGGAAAGACAGAGGCTGTGGTCATAAGGAGCACGTGGCAGAGAATTTAGCTGCCTTTTAACACCCCTCCTCTGTCCCCTTAAGTAATGCCTTCCTTTTTATCCTGGCACATTGTCACTCACTTAAAATCTACATTGCCCAGACTTCTTTCAAGTTAGGCTCAGTGCTGTCCACTGAGGTATAAGCAGAAAGGCTGTGTGGAACTTATGGTGAGTATCCTGGAAAGGAAGATGGTGCATGAAAGGAAGAACCCGGCCTGAATGCAGAAACACACCAGGAGACAAAGACTCAACCACGATGTATTAAGCAGGCAAAATGGACAGGCGGGCTGCTCTCTCGAAAGTGGGAGCAGCAGCAGGGAGAGTTGGCGTGGGCCCCTTATATCCCGTTAAGCTGAGCTGGACTGTTCTTATTGGCAAGGGAGGGAGGGGAGGGCACTGAGCGAGGTTTAAGCTGATTTGGGATTTTTCTATAGGTGGAGAAATTCACAACGTGGGAAGGGAATGTGGTGATGAGGAAGAAGGGAGGGTCTTTGTTCTCTGAAAATGTGCTGTTCTAGCGGCCTTGAAACTTTTCTGCAGCCATTTTGGGCATTCCACTGCCATCTTAGACTGTCCTCGGGTAGAACATGATTGCCTAACAGTGAACCCTTTCTCTCCTCCATCCTCCCCCTCCTTTCTTTCACCTGGAAGGCAGACATAGTGGCTGGAGCATGAGAGATCATCCTGGCTCCTGAGGCTTCTCACAGAAGATGGGCAAATGGTAACACAGAAAGCCCTACCTCGTTTCCTGCCTCTGGAATTGTTTTATTTTGGCTTGCTTTTTATGTGAAGGAGCTATAAAGCCCTATGTGGTTTAAGTTACTGTTACTTTGGGGTTCATTATTACTCCCAGCTGAATCTAAACCTAATGCATACATTGAGAGACAAAGTTTAAAGATTTCCAAAGTGAATCATTGCCAGGATGTTCAGGCTGTGGCTGTGAGAATTACAGGAAATATAAGCATATATCTGACTACTGAAAAGTTTTAAATCATATTATATTAAAATCTGTGCCCCTGTAGCCTTCATCAGTTGTCCCTATTTTACCGTAATATATCATGTCAAATAGAATTAGTTGTGTTATTCTTCCTCATGACATTTGAAGGCAGCTGTTGTGGCCCTAGGTCACCTTCTTTGCAGGCCATGAATCCTCTGGTCTGTCAAGCTCTCTTTATGTGACAAAGCTTTCCACTCCTTTCCTCCACGCATGCTCCAGTTTGTCCATTTTGCTTTTCAAATGTGAGATCCAGACCTGCACATGGGTGCAAGTGTGGGTCTGAGCAGGCTGTTACCTCCCTCACGCTGGATGACATGCTTCTATTACTTTGTTATCTTTTCCAGGAGGTGCAGCCCATTTGCCATTCATATGAGATTTTGTTTTTACTAGAATGCATGTCTTTTGCACCCAAATTGCTCTTAAAGCCACGTCTTCTCCAATTTCGATGTGCGTAGTTTTCATATTTTTCAAGTGTAAGTGCACAGCCTCTCAGAGCTGGCCCTGTTAAATTTCATCTTGTAAGATCTGGCTCACTGCTTCAGCCCATGGAAATTTTTGATAATCTGATTCTGTCACCCATTGAACTCCCACTCTTTAAGACTTGTGTTGTTTACAGTTTTAATGTCTGGTCTCTGTTTCTTCATCTAGAACTCTAATCAAATTGTTAGACAAGGCACCATGTCCTTGTACAGGGATCTTCCTCCATGCAGGCATTCCTCAATCTATTTATCAGGGTTTGGGGGAGTATAATTTGCAGCAAATTATTGTTCCCATGATTGTATTCAGGATTTCTTAGCCCAAGAAAAGAAAAGCTTAAGATCGCTTCCTGAAGTAAATCATTTGGTTAGTCGATGCTATTTGGAGTTGGTGGGTTTCTAGCTAGTGTCCTCCAGGTGCCTTTAGTTCACTATTGTCAAAACTATAATGTGTCAAGCTTTAGCTGAGTCATTTTTCCTTAGGGCAATGAGGTGTGTGTTAAGTCAGGATCCTGAATCATATGCCCAAACTTGCAAGAGGACACTAGAACATATGCCTATGTGAAGAAAGTAGCCACAAACACTTATCCTATTTTAAAGCATTACTTTGGAACTGCACTGGTGATCACATGAATGTACCCAGAATCTTTGCCTCTTCATTTGTTAGCCACATTGATTTGGATCCTTGTTCTGACTTTGCATTCCCACCAAGCCAGAGAACCCAATATAGCCATGTTTTAAAGGATGTGGAATTTCAATTTCATTAGTCTCAGTGAGGGAAGAGTTTGAAATTACACAAATTGCCATAAGCTTTTAGGAGACCTTTTCCCTCTTCTTGGTTGGAGGGGCAAGATGTCGATTTTTGTTCCCTGAATGGCATATTCTTAAAGAAAAACAGTTGCCTTTGCAAAGCCACTTATTCTACTCAAGCAGTCGTATCTTTTAAAATGCTAAAACTGTAGAGTGGGGCATCGATTTTTGTTCCCTGAATGGCATATTCTTAAAGAAAAACAGTTGCCTTTGGAAAGCCACTTATTCTACTCAAGCAGTCGTATCTTTTAAAATGCTAAAACTGTAGAGTGGGGCAAGATGGCTGATAATAAGAAGATATCACTCATCTCTCCCACAAGGATAGAGAATGCACAGCTACACTTGGAGGAGATAAATGAAAGGAGAAAGCTGGAACACATCGAGGGAGCAACAAACACATTGGTGAGTGCAGAAACTCAGGATAGCCACAAAGAGATAGGAAAAGTGTCAGCCTTCACTACCCCATCCACCAACCTGGAGAGGCAGGGATTCAGGAGGAGTTTCTGCCTGAAACAAGGTGAGAGGACCAGTGGCCTATCTATGTAGCCATGCACTCAATGTTGGGAACTGCTGCAGGCATGTGTGGCTGCTTTGGCCTGGGGAAGGACTCATGCAGAGCTGCCCCCACCTCCAGACTGCTGTGGTGAGCTTGCGGTGAGCAGTCCCACACTGCTGCAGTGAGCTTGAGAGTAGGATCAACCCTTGGCTTTGGCCTTGTGCCTTGGGAACAGATGGTCCAGTGCAGCGAGGGTGCCACCCTCAGGATGGGGGAGGTTGGCAAGCACACTTTACAGAGTCAGAAAATTGCCTATTCAGGGCACACCTAGCCACTGCTAACTACCCCACCAGTTTTGGTGATATGCCCATGCAATTCATGTAGCCATAAAGAGGTAGTGGAGGACTCATATGCCTCTCTCAGTCACAGACTCACACCTGCAGAACCAATGAGCCCACTCGGGGCAGCCTGACCCAGCAAGGGGGCTTTAGAGGAATCCAGCATCCCTCTTGGGGGAAAAGGTTCCCGCCCCAAACTGCCAACACCTCACCCAGAGGACCCCACTTCAACAGTGGTGCTGCAGACCATCTCTGTGTCCCTCCTGAGAATACAGGGCCCACACACAAATCCAGTGACCTTACTCAGTGAGGTCCACTTCAACAGTGAAACTACAGAAATCCTCAGTGCCTCTAATGGAGTTACAGAGCCCTGCCCAGAGACCCAGGTACACCACTGAATCACCCACTCTAGCTGATGGGCTGATGAGCACCCCAATATCCCCTCCAAAGCCTAAAGTCCTAATCCTGACCCCTAGAAACCCCACCCAGGATCATCCACTTAAGCTGAGAACTTTCAGATCACCACAGAGGACCTATCAGGGTCTTGGGACAGTAACTAGGGTGCCAGTGAGGCCACTCAGGGTCACCCCCCTCAACCAAGGAGTAACAGTGCACCCAGGTGCTTCTCCCAAGAACCTAAGATTTCACCTACTACTTTGACAACCCAACCCAGTGTCCTCCACTTCATCAAGGAACTATTGAGTGCCCCAGTGCCTAGGCCATGGAAGCACTCACAGACAATGGCTAATTTTACCCTAATGGCTTCACTTTAACTTAATTACTTCCGTATGACCCTATGTCCAAATAAGACCACACTCTGAGATACTGATTATTTGGACTTCGATGTATGAATTGGGGTGGGGCATGGGACTGCAGTTCAACCCATAACAACATTGTATAATATTATTTTATAATTTCTGCCTCCTCTATCTTTGAGTTGTAACTCCTTTGTGATTTTGTTCCTTTGCTTTACCTTCCTTTTATTTGAATAGATTTATGAGAAATTTATCTTTTTTCTTTTTCCAAAGAAATCTCAGATTGTTAATCAATTTTACTGTTTTAAAAATATTACATTCATTTGCATTTCCAAGAGCAACAAAAAACAAATAAATCTTTCAACAATGAACCTACAACCGACCCCAAGTCCTCCCA
>NW_007741878.1:0-316 GCF_000696425.1 Galeopterus variegatus | reverse complement strand
TTCGAGGTTTTGGGGCCGACACAGAAGAGGACTCCTGAGAGCACCCAAGCCCGGCTGCGGGAATGAACGGGCAGCCCAGACAACAAAGGCCAAGAAAGCCAGCAAAAAACTGCACAGAAATGGAGTGAAACGCGCCGGATCGGCCCAAGTCTGCGAGCTCTGTGAGTCACCCCCAGCCCAGCCCCACTTGTGGGGCGAAGCCCGACTGTTCCCCGCCCGCCTGGCTCCCACCGACCACACCAGGCTAGGCGCCCACAACAGAGCTGCCTACATTTTCTTGGGTGGGGGCGGAGACGGCCGGCTTAGTGCAGGCAGG
>NW_007741877.1:22903-23672 GCF_000696425.1 Galeopterus variegatus | reverse complement strand
GAGCTCCCGCATCAGGAGACAGGACCGTTAGCAGGGCCACTGAGGCCTGGGGAGGGGTGGAACAGAGTGAGAAAGTGTGTGTGCATGTGTGGATGACAGCCGCCACCAGGGCTCAGGGACAACGGAGGGGAGCACACCAAGAGACGGAAGCTCGTTTTTAAAGAAATATACTAACTGCCTCTGCTCAGCTGCCACGTGAAAACACTGTCTCTGCTCAGAGCCAGGCGGTCCCCACTGATGGCATCACAGGCTCTCTGCCCAGGCCCCTGCCTAGAAGAGCCACTCTGCCCATCCTGGGAGAGAGAGAGACCAAGCTCCCTCACACTGGCAGAGCACAGCGAGAAGCACGTGAAAGGGCGACTCCTCGAGTGTCCTTTATCCCACCGAGACTGAAGCCACACTACTGTGCAGTGCTGGAGATGCTGGGGTGTCCTCCCTGACCTCCCTCCCTGCTCCAACCCCAGAGTAGAGAAGATGGGCTGGGGTGGCCGGGGTGGGAGCCCAGGCCCCCAGGCTAGGAATCCCAAACTACGTGGGGTGAGACCAGAGCTTCCTGCAGCAGCTGGAAGGCACAATCTGGGGGCACAGATGCTCCCATCCCTCCACATCTGTACGGCTCCTGCTCCCACAGCAAGTCTCATTTATCATCTGTGGTCGCCCTGGTATGCACCCACCAGCAGCAAAGTGCGGGTGCAGGAAAGCATGGGTCCTTCCCGTGCCCTTCCTCCAATCCCGGCCTCTCTCTGCCAGTGCCTGGAGAGCCCAGAAC
>NW_007741877.1:20582-20823 GCF_000696425.1 Galeopterus variegatus | reverse complement strand
TATATTACATCGGTTTGGGGGGTACTAAGTCTTTGAAATCCGTGATTATTTTACACTTACAACACATCTCAATTCGGATGCTAAATTTCATCTAAAGTATTTGATCTGTATTTAGACTTAATAGAATTCACATCTGAAAAGGACGAGTTGTATGCCCGAGGTGTTCCACAGGTACTTAAAAGTGCTCTAATGACTGAACTGGGGATCCATTTTTAATTAAATGTAAATTAGTTAAAATTAA
>NW_007741877.1:15784-17469 GCF_000696425.1 Galeopterus variegatus | reverse complement strand
TCATCTGTCAATGGATGTTTGGGTTGCTTCCATCTCTTGGCTACTGTGAATAATGTTGCTATGAAATGGGTGTGCAAATATTTCTTTGAGACCCTGCTTTCATTTCTCTTGGATATACACCCAGAAGTGGGATTGCTGGATCATATGGTGATTCTATTTTTAATTTTCTGAGGAATCACCATCCTGTTTTCCATAGTGGCTGCACCATTTTACATTCCTAACAGCAGTGCCCAAGAGTTCCAATTTCTCCCCATCCTTGCCAACACTTATTTTCTGTTTTTCTTTGTTTGTTTGTTTTGTTTTGTTTTTGCCACATGGGGCCATTTTATTGCAGTTAAATACTTCTCTATNCAGAGCCTGCCCCCTGGTGGTCACGAGGGAGAGCCGCTAATTTCAACCTGCACCATCCGTCTCCTCCCACACAACGTCCCCCTTTCCAAACCAGATCCGGGCAATCTCCTCAGGACTCCCCCGGCCTGGCTCACCCTCACACTGCCTGCCAGTCCTGAGTTCCTCCTGCTTCCCTATCCTCAGGCCCTCTGTGGCCTCGGGGCCCACAGCCAGCGCTGCCCACACCCGACTCCAGGGACCCTTGTCCTGCTGGTCTCATTCCAGAGGCTGAGACAGAGTGCGGGCCCTGCATCCTTTTAGGATTGCGGGAGCCCCAGGGCCCTACCCCCTGTCCCATGAGAGGCAGACGGGGTCAGGTGGGTTGGAGAGGCCAGGAACAGAGCGTCCTGGTCATTACCTGGGAGACTGGGCCACAAGCTTGTTCTCTGCCCCCTCCGGGCCTCTTCTGCAGAGGCTGAGGGTCAGAGCCCATCAGGAAGGTGAACCTCTGCCCAGGAGTCCTTTGCCTGGAGCTCCTGCGGAAGGTCTAGGAAAGGGCCTGAGTGGGTGGAGCCCAGATCAAACTGGGGAGTCTCCAGGGCCTGGTGCTGAGCCAGGAGGGCAAAGGTACAGTTAGTCTGGGGGTGCAGAGAAAGGACAGAAGGTTGGACTTTCATGCTTTGCGAGGGAGGGGTGTGCCTAACCCTCTGCTCCCCCGTCCCCGCATACCCACCCGCCCACTCCCTGGAGGACTAGGGGACTAAGAATGCTTTCTCTGAGAAGGCGGCGAGATGGGGCCTGAGATGGTTTCTGCCTGTAACTTCGCCTTGCAGATTAGTCAAGGCCTTAGGGCACATGACAGTCCCCTGGGGCCCTATCCCAGCCATTCCTGGTCACCACAACATTGTGACATCTGAGCTCCAGGAGGCTGGAAACAAAGCTGGCTCTGGCAGAGTGGTTAACTCTGCTTTTGGCTTCAGAGGTGGCTCTGTTCCTCTCAGGAACAAGGAGTGTGGGCCTGCTGTTTAGTCCACAGCAGGTCGTGTCTGTGACTACCTGACCCTGTGGATGACCCTCAGGGTCCTACCTGCCCAGCCCTGGCACCATCCCTATGCCTGGGCAACTCTTTCCCCACATCCTGCATTAGCACCCCTCCTAGGCCACTACTGACAGAGGACCCAGCTACACCGGATCACCATGACCTTGAAGGCCCTGGCTGCTGGTGCCAGCTCCAGTGGTTGCCATGGCACCCCAATACTTTTGCAAGCAAAGGCCAAACAACTAGAGTCCACCTGGCAGGCGGCTGCTGCTGTTGCCACTGCTGCCCCAAAGGACATGGGCACATTCAGAGGGGT
>NW_007741877.1:0-13520 GCF_000696425.1 Galeopterus variegatus | reverse complement strand
TTTTTTGTCCATTTTTCCATAAAGAAAATTAAAACACACACACACACCTGTTTTTTTGATAGCAGCCATCCTAAGTAGTACTAGGTGACATGTCGGTATACTTTTGATTTGCATTTCTCTAAAGGGTGTGAATACTTTGAAGCCAGGGTAGTAATTGTCTTTCTGCTGAGGGGGGTGGGGAGGAGAGGGGAAAAGGAAGTGGATTGGAATGGAGGAGGAAGTGATTCCTGGCCCTTACCTCACATGATGGGGGGTGAGGGGGTAGGGGGGTGCCTCTGAATTCTCAAAATTCAGGTACAGTCTAGGTGTGGTCCCTATACAGCACTAGGAGCCACTGAAGGAGTAGGTGGGTCTGATGCCCCATGCAGGGACGCTATAAATCACCCGAGTGACCTCAGCAAGTCATTTCCGCTCTCTGGAGCTCTGTCCTCTCTGCTCTAAAATGACAGTAGGACTTGTGATCTTTCAGACTGATTTTCAATAATTCTGTTCGGCACCAGGCTCCATGGATACAGTGGCAAGGTGGTGCAGTGGAGTTGGTGGCAGGATGCAGTAGGGAACAGCAGAGTCCCCTGCTAGGCCACAGGGGAGGACATGAGCACTTATGACTATTTTCACAGCCGTGTTTCTCTGGCATGTCCTGGGGCAGCGACCCCACTGGAAATGGGCCAGAACAGGACAAATCAGCAGAGCGGAGGAATGGACTCTGGGCATTCTATTTGGGCTGTCCTTTGTCCCCACACCCTGAGCTCAAGGCTCTTTCCTTTTCTCCCCTGCCCCCTGCCAACCTGCCCCCTGCACCCACCTGAGGAAGTCAAAGTCGATGGTGGAGTACTGGTTCTGGATGAGGGCCCAGAGAGCCCAGAAGAAGTGAGACGCCTGCAAACAGACCAGAGAGGGTCAGCCTGGCAATCCCCCAGGCCTGTGATGGACCCCACAGAGTCGGAGAGACACAGCCACTCTGGAAGACACAGAGCCAGAACACTGGCAGACATGGTGAGTCTCCCCAGCACAGGCTGGGGAAATTCCAGAGGCCAAGTCACTGGACAGCATTGGGGGTTCCACTCCTACTAGAAAAAGGCAAGCAGAGCCAGTTCTACCCAGGTCCTAGTGTTTGCCCACCCCGAGGGGGAGAGAGTCAGCAGATGGTGCTTTTAGAGATTCCAGGTGGCTCCCCTGGCCCCAGCTAGACCCACACTCCACCCCAGCCTCTTCCCTACCCAGGCAAACCTCCCGGAGTCGTCAAGGCCATGGCATCCAGGCCGAGGTGAATCCCTAAGCTAGAGTTTAGGCCTGGTGGCCAGTAGCAGGCTGGTCCTCCCCAGCGGGGTGTAGGGAGATAGAGAAGAGTGAGGGCAGCAGTGCCCCGGCCACGTGGTCGCCAGGGGTCTGGTCTGCTGGAAGGCCCTCGAAACAGACCTCCACCCGCTCCCTTCTCTTCTACCGGGAGGCCTGTTGGTTGGAAAATGAGTCTAGACCTGGGCACAAGAAGCCCCAGTGGGCATTTACTGTGCACTAAACTGTGTCTTCGCTGTAGCCAGAGGTGCCCACAAAGCCCAGGTCACCCAAAGCTCAAGGAGCATGAGAGGTGTGGCTCCAGCTGCCCCCGAACAAACACTACTGATGTCGCTTTCTCAAGCAAAGGTCCTCCACCCTCAGGGCTCTCCCACCCCATCCCAAAGTCCTGCTCACTGAGGGATTGGCTACAAAGTACCTCCTTGCACTTTCTTCCCTTCTCATGACTTAAAAGGGGCAAGAGGAAGGCTTGTTCATCAGGTGGAACACCAAAAAGCGAGAGCCTAACACAGAGGCAGTTTTGTGCCAATGAGAAAAATAGAATAGACAATCCGAAATCACAGAAAAGTAAAGATTTTATTTAGCTCTATTATGTATAGTGAAATTCAGGGCAGTCGACTTGTCTTCTGGCTTATGCATGGCTGACATCAGTAAGACTAGTTAGCAATCCCCTGGGAACACGCCAGTGGAAACCTGGCATGAACCATGTACCTTTGGTAAGTGGCACTCAAAACTGAGAACGGATAGCACAGTCACAAGTGACAGTGGGAAGAGCCTGTGGGAAAGGCTTGCACAGAGCTCTGAGTCAGTGGAGGTGGTCACAGAGCCTGACACTAGCTCCTCCAAAGGCTTAAAAAAAGGAAAGAAAAGAAAAAGGACGAGTGTAACTGCAGTACGAAGGGCTGAGGTCAGACAGCAGGAGGAAGTACTCATCAAATAAGAGAGTTGCTAAAATAGGAAGCTGGATGTTTCTTGGAAGTATTTCTCTAGAAAAGAGAAAACCTAGACTTGATAGGTCACAGGGAGTAGGGGACAGGACATCATAGTATTAAGGGGATGCCCAAGATTGGCTTTCCCAGACCTCACCTCTAGGGTGGGGTTCAGGAGCATATGATGGGTGTTCCCAGGATGTCACACCTGACCCTGGGTTCTGCGTAGGAGGCTGGCGGTGGGTCGGGAGTCCCTCCTCCTCGCTCCTCCTTTCCCTTGTCCCCTCCCACTCCAAGCACTCACCAGGGCAAACTTGTTGACTTGCACGTAGAGCCTCTCCACCTCCCTGGGGGTCACGGCCATCCCCTTCTGTGCCTGCAGGTAGTAGTGCAGCCACTGCAGCTGGGTCTCCCTCGCCGGGTACCAGCGGTAATCAACCTCATTCACACCTGATGGGGGCAGGCCAGACAGAAGGCACTGGGAGATGGGCCCACCTCGAGCTCAGGAGGTATTCCCTCTCCCCTTGAAGCTCCCATCTCCTTTGACCTGCGGGGTGGTCTTGGAAGTGCAAGAAGACCACCAAACGTAGCTAGTGAGGGGGGTCTACACCCATCCCAGCTGGGGGCACTGCTTCCATGGGGAAGCCCAAGACAGCACTACTGTATCTCCTTTGCCCTGTACAAAGCGATGGCACACAGGAGGCACTCAGTTAAAGCCCCAAATCAGCACTGCTAGTCTCATCTAACCTCCAGTTAACCCTGGACAAGCCCTTTCCTCTCCCGGACCTACGTTTCTTCATTATCAAACGAGGGAGCTGGGCTTAATGGATGACTGTCAAACATTGTTTCTTGGACTGGTGTTAAGCTGGCTAATCAAAAAAGTCACCCAGAGAGCACTCCCACTCCCGTCCAGTTCTCCAGATGATTCTGATAGGCAGCCAAGCTTGGCACCCATGCATCAGATGGCTCTGATTTCTTCCAGCCCCACCTTTCTAGGAGTCCCCAAGCTGCCAGCCCAGTACTGCCAGCCACATCCTGGGCACGGTGATAGAGACCATGGCTTCAGAGCAGGTACAGAAAGAAATGGCTTATTTAAGACGGGACCAGGACTGGGCCACCTTCTCCAGTGACTCTTCCTCCCTCTTCTTTTCTTTCTGTCTTTCCCAAGCTTCCTTATATCCCTGGAGAAACACACTCAGCCTCCCAAGGCCCCAAGAGTATGGCTGGAAAAGAATCTCCTTGTGAGATATAGAAACTAAAGCCCAGACAGAAGAAATTTGTAGGTCACACGGCCAGTTACAGGCAGGATCAGAGTTGGAACCCCCATCTCCCAACACCCAATACTGTGTCTTCCCCACTCCTGAGAACCCAGGAAGTCCCTCTCCTCAGCTCCTAATCTCTCCTGCCCTCTTTTTTCCCCCATGCCAGGTTCTTCCTCCACCATTCTCAACTTAGGAGCAGGATGCGATCTGCCCCTTTGGAGAAATTCCAGTTGGACTTTGCTCTGTGTGGTGGGTGAGAAGGACTTAAAATGCTTAAGAATTATCCCTTCTGGAAAGGCCAGCTGCCCTAGCAGCCAAGCATTCTCAGGCACAGTGCCCTGCCGGTGCCAGCCTGTTCTGGCCCCACCCCACAGCTCAGCTGCTCTGCTCAGCTGAGGCCCCATCATCCCATGTGGTTCTTAGGTGCAGCTGGTGGCTGCCCTGGGGAGTTGTACCCTCAGGTACAATCAGTGCTTGATAGACCTGGTCACCTGGGGTGCCAAGAGGAGCAAGATTGGCCTGGATTGGGCTAGGGAGTGGCTGAAGCTGGGCCGGGGGTGGCTCTGCAGGTGGCCTGGGTGTGCCTCACCTATCCTAAGTCACAGGGGCTGGCCACATGATGCTGAGCCCCCTCACACTGCTGGTCTGTGCATGTCCCTCCAGCCCCAGTGTCCAGCTCCATCCATGACTTGCTTCCTCAGTTCCATCTAATTGTAACAATTAAACCCTCAAGTGGAAAAACCTGCCCTGCCTCCTTCACACAAATGGTTCTACTGTACATACCGTGCCTGGATAGAATAATTGCCCACCCATAGGAATCACTCCCCTCATCCAACCCCTTCCACTCCTGTTCCAGTCTCCCTAGCTTCTGCAGAAAAGCTTCCCCGCCTAATGGCAGCAACAAACACCAACAAGATGCTTAGTATGTGCCATACATCTGTGTGTGTATTTCATATCAGGACTGTGAAGTAGGTACCCTTATCATCTCCATTTTGCAGGGGCACAGAGAGCGTAAGTAACCTGCCTAAGGGTCACACAGCTAGTAAGCAGCAAAGCCAGGATTTGAACTTAGGGAGTCAAGTTGCATAGTACACACTTTTAACTAGTTCCACCTGGATTATTCTCATCAGGCCACCAGGTAAACAGCTACTACAGCTTTTCTGCTCCTTATCTACATGCAGGGCCCTCATGTACAGGTATGCAGGTTACACTGGGCTTAAAGGAGTTTGGATAAGAGAGCAACTGGAGGCTGAAGTCATCCTGTGTGGTGCTGGTCAAACTGGTATGGGTTGTCTGCCCAGAGGAAGGGGTCTTCTTCTAATTCACAGGCCAAGCCAAGGATCCTCGGGGATCCTACAGAGGGTGCATTTTATTAATTTGTAGTGAACTGCTATGTAGGCTAGCAGAGGTCTGCTCTGTGGATGTGGGTCCTGCCCCCGCAAACCCCGAGACTTGGAGTTCTCTAAAAGCAGTCTGTGCCTTCCCCCCTGGAGCTGTGATATTTCAAAGGACAGGGGCTAGCTGGCCTTCACCCTCCAAGTACAGAACCACCTCTGGCCCTCCCCTCAGACCTGGCCCCCATCATAAGGAGGGTACCTTGGACACAGGACAAATAGGAATGGCCCTCTCACCTGCAAACTCATTGAAATGGTTGCCAATGTCAAAAGCTTGGTAGTTGTAGCCGGCATATTCATAGTCAATGAACCGTACGTGACCTATGAGGCAGAAAAGAGACCATGAGGGCTGGTCCCAGGAGATGTGGAAATAAGGCCTGGTCAAGCTCCTGCAGATCTCCGGAATGCACCCACTGAGTGCTGCTGGCCTCTGCAGCAACCCGGCCTGACCCAACCTTGCAGCAATCTTCTAGGCTACTTCCTTGCATCTGTCCATTTGTCCATCTGCCCCTCTTCCAGCTCCGACTGTCCTTCTCACACATCTAGGTCCTCAGCATGGCTAACGGTCAGTAATAAAAGTACTCTCCTCAAGAACACTGGAGGTTCTCTCTCTCGGAAGGCTTGGGGCAGCTACAATGTCCTCAGAAGCCCAAAGAGTTGTCAGGAGGAATGGCTTGGGTGCCCTAAGGTTGAGGACCTCCACAAACCATAACTCTGAGTTCTTTCTTGGCATAAATTTTTTTAAGTGGGAATTTCGTATTTTGTTTTCCCCTTCTCTCCTACAAATTAACTTAAGACCTAAACCCAGGTCTCCCTTTGCTTGTCCAAGTGCCAGCCTGAGGAAAAGGCCCCAAAAGCCAGCTGACCAACTGTCCCAAACCCTGCTTCTGCCTGGCCAGGGCCAGAGAGGCCATACCTTTGGTGCTGTCATAGATGATATTCTTGCAGAGCAGGTCGTTGTGACAAAACACCACAGGGGAATCCAGCTGGGTCAGGTGCTCCTTCAGCCAGGCCAGCTCCCATTCCAACACATCCACCTTAGGGACATCTTTGGAAAGGCTGGACAGGGGCAAAAAGGCGGCAAGTGAAGGGAGGGATGACGGTGGACAGGCAAGTCCATGGCCTTGAGGGTCCTGGCTCTCGCCTCCTCATTCCCTCTTACTGCAGAGGGACCTCGAACAAATGGCCAACCTTTTAGACCCTGACCTTTGTCATCTGTAAAATGGCACTAAGGCTTCCTGTCCTTTTGAATCCTATGGTTGCACCGAGAAGCTGGTTAAAACGTGGACATAAAAGCATTCGGCAGAGCATAAGAGTCACTGACCAAATGGCTTCCCTGCTGCTTTGTGAAAGGGATAAGCAGGTTAGAAAGAGGAACGGGGGGCCGGCCCGGTGGCGCACTGCGCTAGTGCGCCGCTTCGGAAGCGCAGAGGCGCTCCCGCCGAGGGTTCGGATCCCACATACAGACCGGTTCCCACTCACTGGCTGAGCGAGGCGCGGGGGCAACACCGAGGGTTGCAATCCCGTTGCTGGTCCCGGTCCAGTACGGGGGCGACACTGAGGGTTGCGATCCGTTGCCGGACACGGAAAAAAGACAAAAAAAAAAAAAAGAGGAACAGGGAAAGCACAGGCGAGGCGAGAATGGGTGTCCAGACTCAGTGATCCAGACTAAGAGAGACAAGGGCAACAGGGGCTGTGGGGAGAGATGTCAAACAGACCTGACCTTAGGCTGCCAGGATCCCTGGGAGAAGGTGTAGCTGTCTCCGATGAGACTCTCCCCCAACACTCCTCCCGTGAAGGAATCATAGTGCCCTGGGAGGGGCTGGAGCCATGGAGTTCTCTTGAGGAGGCAGAGGCAAGTCCGAGTGTGTCTCCCTCACATGCTAACAGCTGACAATGTCACAGGTGAAAGAGACAATCTCACAGGCAGACCACATAAGGAAGCAAACTGTGTGTCTTGGGCTCACTCTCCAATCAATGCCAAGGAATGTTAAGTCCTTTCAAAGTGACACTTGCTCTACCACTCCCCAACAACTCATCCCTTCCGCCTTGAATTATGACCTTGTCCCTGACCCCTGCCAGATCACGCCTGGGCAACTCGAGGGCAGGAGCACACACAGAGCCCACCTTTCCTTCTGCCCCACTCCTATCCCATGCACACAGCAGCCATTTCTGCTGAAACATGTGTTGAGGGATGAATGAACTGGTCAATCAATGAAGTTATGAGAGGCCATGTGGAAATGTGGCGAGGGCACACCGTGCTTGCATGCTCTGGACTTTGGTCCCCACGATGCTCACAGGTCTGTGTACATTAGAAAAGCCAAATAACACAGTCCTTAAAAACTCAGAACCACCAATGAGGAGAAGGGAGGAGGCTGGGGTTTGATCTCCATTCATGCATTTCCTGTTTGCGTTTCTTTGTCCAGGGGGGCAAGAGCACGTAAAGGAAGATGAGAATGAGATGTGCCCTCTCTCACTTCCCACGGCCAGACAGTGCCTCACCCACTCCAGAGGCCAGACACGGGGAAGAGTACTCAGCAACTTCCTCTGCAAAAGGAGGGGTGGGCAGGCTCCCTCCCAGGCTTTGAGAAGGTCAAAGCTAAAGAGGATCTTAGGTCATCTGGTCCAACCCCATGGGGAAACTGAGGCTCAAGGAAGGAGGCTTCCTTCCAGCCTCCAGGTATCTCTTGCACAGCTGGATCCTCTACTTCCTCATCTAAGGAGAAAGCAGTTCTGGACTTGTCTGAAGATCCAAAATTGAGCCGAGTCTCCCAACTGTGAGGGCTGTGCATGCTCCCTGAAGGCCTTGGTGTCCCCAGAGGCCCTGCAAAGGCCTCTGAGTCCAGGGGGTCTGCTGGGAAGGGTGACATGGGGGAGGCCTCCCCTCACCCTCACTGGAGTTTGTGTTGACAAATCAGCCTAAGGTATCTTCAATCTTGGGTCTCCTCAAGAAGCCACCTCTTCTTTTAAGATTCTTTTTTTTTCTTGGACTGACACCATCAAAAAATAAGAACAAGGAGGCTTGCTCCTCCACCCTTCAGAGACAGTGAGGGGGTTGGGGGATGCGGGGGATGCAGGGGCTGAGGGGCTCCCCAGGAATGCCGTAGCTTTCCTCCTGATGAAGGGACGGCTCCCTGGCAAGTCTCCATGCAGCTCTGAGCATCTGGGCAGGCAGAAGTGCTTCCTCCCCACAGGGACTGTCTTAAGTGTTGGAGCTCACTCGCTTATCACCTTTGCCTTCCATCAGCCACCCATCAGAATCTCCTCTTGATGCCCCTCAGTCAGTCATCAATCAGCCCTTCACTCTCCCAGCACCCTGGACACCTCCATGTCCAACCAATGCCAAGGCTACCAAGTCTATTCCCACAAGTCTCTGACACATTCCCCCATTCTCCATCCCTCCTGAAGCTACCCTAAGGCAATGTTCCTCAAAATGTGGTTCCTCTATCAAAAAGTGGCTCCTGGGTTATCTGCCTCGGAATCATCTGGGAAGCCTATCAAAATACACATTCCTGGCGTTTCAGGCAAGACCTCTCCATCAATCTGCAGGGCTGGGCTAGAAATCTGCACTTAGCAAGCACTCCAGAGGAATCTTAGGCTCAAAGTTTGGGAACCCTAGTCCTACATCTTGTCCATTTAATTACAAGACTTCCCCAGCTGGTCCCCCTACCTCAAATCTATCCCTAACAGTGCTAGTGAACTTTCTTCCTAGACTACAATTCCTGGTTGGGTTTCTGAGTCCCTGGTTCGAACACCTTCATGACTTTCCAATGCCTACTAAATTAAATCTTGGCTCCTTAACCTGGAATTCAAGGCCCCTCTCCATCTAGCTCCAACTCAGCTCTGCAGCCCCATCTCCCACAACTCTTCCCAAAAGTTGCTTCGGCCAACTTCCTCTACTTACCACACATGAGCAAGCCTTGCTCAAGCCACCTCCACCAGCTGCAGCAGCCTCCCTCTTATCTCTGCCATGCCACCTCTACTAAGAAGACTAAGTTCCCTGGTTCTCTCACCCCCAGCATACATCACACACCCTGCCTTCTTTTGTAGCTGGGCATGAGCATGTCCTGTTTACCCAGATGGCTCCTAAGTTCCTTGAGGGCAAGGCCAATGTCATGCTTGTTTTTGTTGTTGTCGTTGTTTTTGTTTTATTGTTTTAAATCCCAATCAATCAATCAATCTTTATGAAATGGATGACTGAATAAATAAGGGTTACTAGGCAAGGACTGGAGTTCACGGTGCTTTTTCTAGCTTAAATGGTTGCTCATCATTGCCCAGCTTTTGGGCAGGTTAGGCAGATTATCTCCTAAAGAAGCTCAAAGCAGCTAAGCAACTTGATATGCCCAAGGTCAAAGGTGTGACAAAAGCAAAGAGTTGGCCAGTTCTTTTTCAGGGACCACTCCCCTCCCAAAAAGGTTACCCCTTAAGGTTACACAGTGACAGTACAGTCCAAAGAAGCTGCAGTATCAAGGATCATGCCTGAGCACCAAGAGGCCTGGACTCTAGTCCCTGAACAAATGACCTTGAACAAATCCTATTCCCTCTCTGGGCCTCAGTTTTTCCATCTGCCAAATGAAGGCAGTAAACTGGAAGACTGGAGGGTCCTGTTCTCCATGTGCTGATCTAGTCCTAAGGGAGAAGGCAGTCCTTGTCCCAGAGATAACATTTGACATAGAAGGTCTGAACATGGTCAAAGAGAGGGCAAGCTTGGGCCATCTGGACAAATAGTCCCAAAGCAGTGCTTGATGATCATTAAGTGGGAGGATTCAGATAATGTCACGTATGTGCGACAGAGACACACTCATGATCGGTACAGAGTCAATTACTGTCTCGTCATTTCAGAGGTAGGAAGTTGGTACCCTTCCGTCAAGCCTCTTCTGCACCCTACTCTCCTCAACATTTAGAACAAAGGTGATGTTCAATCCCAGCAGAGAACATGGGGGATCAGAGGCTCACGACTACCTTTTTTTTTGGTGGGGCACAGGGAGACCACTCTGTCCTCCATGCCTCCCCCGTTTACCCAGCACTCCAGGGTGTGTTGGGGAGTCCGGTGTCTGAAGGCTAGCAGAACTCTGCATTTTCTGGCCAGAGAGCTTAAGAAAAAGTTCAGGGAACCCCGTGTTATCTAGGGAAACGCAATGCCAGGATAGGTGTATACCTCCTTCCCTGGAAAGAGCAGTAAAGAGAACAGCAGGCTGTCAGACTGGACAAGGTGGGGGCAGGATCCATCCCCAAAGGCAGCTGGGGACAAGAGGAGTCCAGGCAAGTAGCAGACACCTCGATGTCCCAAGGGCTTGCTGGCTGGTGAGTTGAGTTCTTTTGACTGGCTCTGAACTCAGTCCTACTCCATGCTCAGGGGGTCCTGCCTTCTCACTGTTCAGAAGGCAGCTCAAGCGAAGGAGACCTGGGCTGGGAAACAAAACCCTGCCTCTGACTAGCCCATGACTCTGGGCAAAGCTCAGTCTCTGAGCCTCAGTATCCTTTAAATGAAATGGGGAGATGCTGTCCCTGACCCTAGTCCCTGCCACACTCAGAAGACTCAAGGAGAAATAAGCACATAGGTATAAAACTGCTGCTCTAAGTTTTTGAGATTTAGTCAATCGGCCCAACTCTGCAGGGAGACAGAGGCTAAGCAATCAAGACAGAAGGGGCCACAGGAGAAACTCTGCAGCCTCCACCCCAGGACCTATGCCCCTAAACCTCCTGTAAAAGTGTGCTGGAGCCAAGAGAATGGGGAGTGGAGATCACATTAAGGCAGGAGAGACCGTGGCAGCCTCGGACCCTCCCAGATCTTTATACCTGAGGTTGATCTCGTTCTTCACAAGCGTGAAATAATTGTGCATCTTGTGCCAGAGGGTGGGCTTGGGCAGGCTGCCGTTGGCATGGATAGCATGAATCTTTGCCATTTCTAAGGCGATTAACCTACAGCAGAAAACAGGAGGAGTAGACAGTGTCAGTGTCAGGGCATGCCCTCCCTGCTCAGCCCCTCCTGACCAGAAAGGGGCCCTACAGCGTCCATCTGGGCACCAGCCGAAGGCCTAATGTGGGAGGATTACAAGTCTCTTAGGAGCACTAGGTCTTGCAGAGGGAGGTCTCAGCAGAAGGCACGAAAATGAAATAAGACCATTAGCCTAGCAGCTCCCTTTCCAGTACCAGAGCTGGGGCTGCTTCGGGTAGCAGAAGGGCAAAGCAGTGGGCTGTTGGCCACAGGTCAATGGCTGTGCCCCACCCCAGTGTACCCATAGCAACCCCTGAGAACACAGGAGCACCTGGGGGTGGGGGCGGTACCCCTCATCCCCTTGGACTCTGACCCATCCTCTCGGGGGAGGTAAACGCAGGTCACTTTCACCAAGAGATCAGGGGGTGGTGATGCCAGGCAGGGAAGAAATGCCCGCCTCTTATCAGCCTGGCCAAGGTGGGGAGGGAAACAGGCTGGCATGGGGCAGCCCCTTCCTCAGCCACAGGGAGTCGATGCTGGCAGCTAAATGCCAAGGACGCAAAACAAACCAGCGTTCTATTTTCAAGTTCTCCTGTGGACATTATCCAAGGTCCTGGGAGAGGAGGAGTGGGCGGTAGGGAAAGTTGCTGGAGGATGGTGGGGGCAGATGAAGGGCTGACTAGTTAGAGAGGGAGGGCCTTGATAAGGATCCCATCACAGCCCAGCCTGATGTCCCATGTCCCAGCTGGGCTCTCCAGGTCCTCTGCTAGCCCTCCCTTCTGCAGCCCCACCCCCAACCGCCTGTCAGGCCTCCAACATTCAAGCTTCCTTCGCCTCTGCCTGTTGCTCGAATAATAATCACTGGGAAAGAAAACAAAGGCATTGGCTTTTGAAACCTTGTTACCTAGTTCTTCCAGGGATACCCCCGCCCCTTGCCAGGTCCTAGAAAGGGCCAGGCCATGCTCCATTGGGATAACAGGGCAATTCTGGGGCTCCTCCGGAGGCCCCCAAGGCTCCCACCTCCTAAAGGGTGGAGGGGACAGGGGACATGGCAGCAACCACGTGGGCTAGAGAGGAAGGCCTGCTTTCAGAGGCCAGGGGCCCTGGGGCAGGACAGAGCCCGCCAGGGTTTGGGCAAGGCAAGGAAACAGACCTGAGACCAGGCCTTCCCTTCCCAAAGGAGATTCTGAACAGAGCATGAGCAGAGCATTTCCTTGAATATCAATAGGGCTGTTGTCTGGAATAGCAATGAAAGTAAACTCAACACTCAGCATTTTTATGCTGCAAAGCCTCAACAGGCAGAGGCTGGGGGGTGGGGTTCAGGGGGACACAGGGAGAGTGCTCCCTGAGGCCTTCCCGTCAGGCCTGCACCTTCACCCAGAGGGATAATGGTCTACCCTGGGAAAACCATCAAGGAAGGACCTGCCTCCTACACCTATCCCAATTTCTGGCTCTGCCCCGAATGCTGAGTTCTTCTTATGGAACCTCGCTCCATCTTCAATCTTCCCGACAACAATAATTGTTTCCACGAGAGGATGAGTGACAGCATCCGATTCCCAGCGGGGAAGGGAGCCTGGGTGGCGAGGATCTGCCGGTTCTGGAGCTCATTTGCACAAGACTGATGGAGAGCTGGGTGGAGTGCCGTGGGAGATGCCAGGACGGGGCCCCCTGCACCCTGCTCTGACTTCACATCTCCAGGCCTGAGAAGACCCCCCGCACAGGTGTGTATGCCCCTCATTCTCCCCAGACACGCACACACACCCAGCTACAATACACAACTGGGCCCTGGCAGCCCCAGAGGCAGCGCTCAAGAGCATGGGGGTGGAGGGACTCTCAGCTTCCCTTCTGCTAAGTCTCTGGAGGACCAGCTCAGGGGTGCTATGACAGGTGTGCTTACTTGCAGTTAACTGGCTGGAGGGTAAGGCGGCAGAGCAGCTTCTTGGTCTGCCCCCAGGCAGGCTTCATTGTTTCCCTTCAGTATGCGGAAGTCCCCTTCCCCTTGGACTGGACAGGGCAGATGCCAGGGATCCTAGGCAGACCCCTGCACTGCTGTCCCCAGCATCAGCAGTACACCTCGGCCTGCCTCGAGCCTCACTACACTCTGAGTGCTCTCAGACTACAGGCACGTGGGTCATGGCATTGGAAGGAATGAGGAGGATACCCTGATATCCCTGCTTTGGTACAGCCAGAGGAGAGTGAGTACACTAGGGGCTCTTCTTTGGTTTTCACCCTTCCAGGCCCCACACCTGCATCCACAGGGCTTGACGCTTAAGTCAGTTCCTGGGCCCAACAGATGCAGGCATTTACTGGGAGGGGCTCCCCGGGGTCCATGGGTTCTTGTAAGCCTGTGGAAGCTCCCCAACCAGGGTTCCCACCTTGTCAGGGAGCCCAGAAGGAGCTCGGACCAGCAGGAGGGCTGGTAAACCTGGATAGGGCCCATTTACCTTGAACACCTGAGCTCTTGGCAGAAGAAGAGGAGAGGCAGGAAACCCTGAATGCCCTGGGGATTTGGCTCAGATTGCATTTCCAAGGCTCTGAGAGGTTTCCAGGTCAGACGTAGAGTAGGCAGAGGTTCGAGGCATGGAGGTTAGGAAGCAGATCTCTGCTGCATTTAGGGAACCAGGTCCTTTGGTCTCACATTCATCAAAATTCTCACTTTCATCAAAATTCTCACTTTCCTTCCCAGAACTCATCCTTCTAG
>NW_007741876.1:0-23672 GCF_000696425.1 Galeopterus variegatus | reverse complement strand
TGATCTAGCTTATGAATCCCCAAACTGTTTCTGTAAAGGGCCTGATCATAAATATTTTAGTGTTGTGAGCCATAAGGTCTCAGTCTACTAAATTCTGTCATTGTAGCATGAAAGCAGTCATAGACAACATACAAACAAACAGGGATGGTTGTGTTCCAATAAAGCTTTATTTACAAAACAGGCAGAGGGCCTCAATTGGCTTGTGGACCATAGTTTGTTGTCCCCAATCTAGAGTAACAATTTCTAACACAGAAAAATGTTCCTGAACTGCTAAATGAAAAAACATAGGTTACAATAATTA
Organism: Galeopterus variegatus; assembly: GCF_000696425.1. NCBI lineage: Eukaryota > Metazoa > Chordata > Mammalia > Dermoptera > Cynocephalidae > Galeopterus > Galeopterus variegatus. The sequence continues at coordinate 23,371 of NW_007741876.1, read as the reverse complement.
TGCAGTGGCTCATTTTGGTGAAAAAAGTTTATCTCTATATATGTCTCTGTGCATATGTATATATGCATATAAATATACAAGTTTGGAAGGGCCTACTAAAATGTCAACAGTGATTATTTCTGGGTGATGGGAATGTAAGCAATTTTTATTTTTTCCTTACACTTTTCTATATTCTCTCATTTTTTTTTCAATCAGGGTATTTTCATTTTATAATCAGAAAAATAAGAATTAAAACAAATCAACTGGAGGTGGTTTTAAAGGTCCAAATTCATATGGAGCAGAAATTCCCTCTCAAATGCCCCTAAGCATTCTTCATAAGTAAGAAAGAATTTACCTCCATCCCATTACTGTACCGAAACAAGTACAAGTACTAATACTCTGTTTTATGCAGTTAAAATCTCTATTCTGAGAAGGAATCCATTAGGCTTCTCCAGACTGCCAATGGAGTCCATGAAATAAGAAAAAAAAAAGTTAATCTGTTTCATGTTGTGTCTGCCCCACTGACCCTGGTCATAACTCTCTTGGGGTCAAATGATATAAGCTTAGTCTCTTTCACTGCAGTGCTCTAAGTACTAAACGCAAAATCTGTATAAAGAATCCAGCACAGAAATGGCAACCTGAAATACTCAGTAAAGTCCAGTCTATTCTTCTTTCCTTCCATAGGCTAGTGTCACCAACATTTGGCATCAGTTATCAGATCTGTTCTCTAAAATCTTCTTGCTTCCAGAATGGGTACCTCTAGCTCTTTTACCATTTCCTCATTTGTATCAGACAGATCCAAGAGTCGCCTTCTCTGTTCCTCTCAAGCTCTCTGCTTTATTCCTTGCTGGCAGGACCCTAACGCTGTCAGGTATTGATTTTGCTATGTGTTTTGGAATGGTGATCCTTCCCCATCTCCAGGAAGGACCCTTCCCCATTTTCCAAACTATTGATATAGACAACAAAATAGACACTGATTAGTCTAAGTAAGTGGTTTTCAATTGGGGCCATTCTTCCCTATAAGGGACATTTGACAATGTCTGAGATATTTTTGATTATTATTACAAGTGGGGTGCCACTGGCATCTAGTGGGTAAAGGCCAGGGATGCTTCTAAACTTTATGTAAGTAAAAGGCAGCCCCCACAGGAAAGAAGTATCCTGTCCAAAATGTCAATAGTGCCATGATTGAGACATGTTGTTTTAAATCAATCATAGTCATTTTATTTCCTTTTCTAGGTTGTGAAACTCTGGTGAATGAGCTCAAGAGGAAGTCTGGAAGAACAGAACTTTTGTCCCTGATATAAACAATGCCCTCCTTCTGGCCTTGGGTGATTCTCATGGAAAGATGTGATGTTTGGAGCTGTATTACCTTTGTATCATTAATACCAAGGGGAAGACAGAGATAAGACAGGAAAAACACCTATGTCCTCAATGACATTGCTGAGCCTTGGAAACAACCCTGCAACCTCCTTAATGACCCTGAGTTCTTATTGGTGAGATAGTTTCATTAAAAAATTTACTCTTAGTTCTTCATCTGTTACTTGCAGCCTAACACACCCTAATGAATACATCTCTTTATCTGGTCTTGAACCCCATTGCCAGTCCTTCCTGGTGGATAATTCTTTGCTCTAAAGAGAATTCTTTTTTTTTTTTTTTTTTTTTTTTTTTTTTTTTTTTTGTCGCGCCCGCACCGCGCTCAGCCAGTGAGCGGGAACCGGTCTCCACATGGGATCCTAACCCTCAGCGGGAGCGCCCTGCGCTTCCCAAGCGGCGCACTATCCAGTGCGCCACCGGGCCGGCCCCTAAAGATAATTCTTAAACCAAGATAATACAAAATCCTGGGGAGACTTTTTCCTGCTCCTAAGACCGGGAATATTTTAACAGTGGATGAGGAAGAACATTTTAGCAGCGTAGCCCTGGCTACGTTTTCTGCCAGCCTGATCACAGCATTTTCTCCATGCCCTTCTTAGTAGGCAAGATACTAGCTGAAGGTATTATAATTGACAGCAGTCTCTTTGAGCACTTGGTAATGATTCCAGCAAGCTGAAACCCAGAATGTAACAGCTAACTTTCAAAGTCCAGAAACTTCAGTCTGGGGAAGACACCAGGAGCACTTGTACCCATTCTTTCAAACGGTCAAGACTAAGCGCTCATCTCTGTGTTTGGAGAGGGTGACCAGAGAGAGAGATTCAGAAGAGTGAAGAAAGAACTTTCTGACTTGGATGTCATTTTATTGTTATCTCTGGTTATTCGTATGATTTTAGATAATTTTTAAAAATGATAGTGACAGGGTATAAGAGCACTTTTGGTTACAATGACAAAACCTACTTAGTGTAACTTAAACAAAAAGGAAGTTATTGGGTCCATTACTTGGAAGGCAAGGAGAGAAGCTGGCCTCAAGGAGGGCCGAGACCAGATCCTCTGGTATTGACCTCAGCTATGTTGGTCTGACTGCTCCCTGTTTCCCTTTCTCAGCTCTGCTTCTCTCTAAATATTGCCTCCTTATCTCCTAAGCAGAAGTGTTTTTTCATGGCACAGAGCATGGCCAGAGACATCTCTGGTTTTCCAAAATTTTAGCTTAGTGACCCAAGAGAGAGGAAAGCCAGTCTCTCTTTCTCTCTCTGGTTTAGTTATAAAATCCTAGGGAAGGACTCTGATTGGCCTACTTGAATTAGCCACCAACCTCATGGGACAGTCATCAGCCACGGAGGTGAGGTACTCGTACGAATCGTGTGCTTGCCTCTGTGTTCGGGGGAGAAAGCGTCTGTTACCACCAGAAAGGAGGTGGGAAATAGATACAGGGCAGACACAAGAAATAATCAATAGAAAGAAAAATGTGAAGTTATCAGCTGTAAATCACAGACATATAGATTTTTTTAAACATCAGTGTTAGAGTGGATATTCAGGGTCACCTCCTCTAATCCTCCATTTTATGGATGTAGAAATTGAGACCTAAAAGAGTTAAGGGACTTGCTCAAGGTCATACAGCATTTGCTCAAGGTCACACAAGGCTGAGACTGGAAAGTCAACTGATATGATTGTGCTCTGTGCCTGGGCAGGTCCCACTGAATTAAGTACATATAAGTTAATTAATAGGCTTGTAGTGTATTGAATTATGTCCCCACAAAATTCAATGAAGCTTGAACTGTGTCGGCAAACTTTTATGTATTAGAATCTTAGCCCCCACTGTGACTGTTGAGAGGGTGAATCTTAGCCCCCACTGTGACTGTTGAGAGGGTGGGAGATCCTATTATGGTAATGGAAAGGTGGAGCCTTGAAGAGGTGATTGGATTGTAGGACTGTGCTCTGTGACTGTTGAGAGGGTGGGAGATCCTATTATGGTAATGGAAAGGTGGAGCCTTGAAGAGGTGATTGGATTGTAGGACCATGCCGTAGTGAATGGATTAGAAATGGTGGTCAGGGGTGTGGTTCTGAGGGCTTTAAAAGAAGAGGAGAGTCTGTCTCTTTCTCTCTCTCTGCTCTCTCTGTTTCCACCATCTTGCAATGTGAGACCCCTGGGTCACTGTTGTCACCACCAGATGAACTTTGGACTTCCCAGCCTCAGAAACTATAAGCAATATATGTCGTTTTTCTTTATAAATCACCCCGTTTCCATGTATTTTGTTATAAGCAACAAAAACGGACTAATATAAGGCTCTTCTGATAAAGATCTTCCCCTGGAACAACAGTAATGACAATAAACTGAGCACCTACTATGTGCCAGCCACTTTTTACGTTTACCTTCAACCTTCACTATCACCCTGAGTGATTGGTATTGTTTTTCCCATTTTGCAGACAATGAAAACTGAAGCCTGGAGAAGTTCAATGGCTCGCCCAAGACTACACAATAAGAACGTGTCCAGGGAACCAAGCCCATGTCAAATCCCAGCTCACTGCTTCTTGGCAGTGACTTTGGAGCAAATTAAAGAGTAATGCCAAGGAACAGAGTTTAGATAAAACAAAAGCCACCCTGCAGTTGAGGAGAAGTTAGGTTGGGGCAGGGTTGAGGGGACATGAGATAAAGCCCTTGCTGGCCACTGCATCACATTCCTGATGGAGAGACTCAGTTTCCCCCCTCTGTGCCGCCCACCTTCTGTCAATATTGTGATACTAAGAGCACAATAGCTGTCTTTTCTTGTGTGGTTGGCAGTGTCAGTACTGTGCCATTCCTCCTAATGAGGATTAATAAACTACAACTAACTTAGCTTGCATAATTTTCTCTAGTCCTCTCAAAACCTAGTGAGGTGGAGACCCTTAATGGGACCAGGAGACCCCACAAGGGGAAGCCCTTTGCCTAGCCCTCGTAAGAAGACTCATTTCCTATCAAGTCTCTGATCCAGTCCCTTGTCTATTTCTGACTCCTTTTCCTTGCTCCAGCTGAGCCCTTGCTCAGAATGCCATCAGCCCTCCCCTCCGCAGTCACCTCTCATGCTGCAGGTGAAATCTTGTGTCTTTGGGAGAAATGTGTCTGTGACCACTTTAGTCCATAGAATGTTTTCCCTTCACTGATGCCTTTAAAAAAATTCTCTGAACTTTATTATGAACATCTTGTCACACATATTTTGACTTAAGGTACCACTTAACGTAAAAAAAGCACATATACAATTTAAAAATATTTCTCAAAATAGCCCCCTGGGTTAGGAAACAGAAACCCCCACTTGGTCTTTATGCAGTTTTGTCAAATCACTCTTGCAGTCTGAATTTCCTCATCCCCCAAATGGGCACAGTCTTCTCAAGCCCTGGATGACTTGCAGGGTTCTAGTGAGGACTAACTCAAGTATCATATGGGAAAATGCTTTTTTTAAAAAATGTGATTCTCTCTACTAGGGACTGGAAAGCCAAATGCCCACAGGAATTAGGCAGCTAATGTAAATGAGGGAAGGAGACCAGAGTGAGTCAACAGAGATTGGTGGGGACTGTGGTGCACTGGAGACCACATGTCCTATATAAAGGGACAGTTGTAGCTCAGCTCCAGCCATTTGCTTCCATGTAGGAATGAGGTGTTGCCAGACCTGAATTTTTGAAGAGAAACCCAAAATATAGAATTTTTATGACATTTCTTGATTTTCAAAACACTATTTATGCCAAACAAAACATTCCCAGAGTCTTTCCTATAAGAAGCCAATTTGCAACTCTGCTCTGTATATGTGTAGATTGTTCCAGACTAGAACAGGCATCTGGATTGAATCTCTAAGATGTTTTCTATACAGTGTTTTCTTCAATATATGCTTGGTGAGTCTATGTTTTGTTTCCTCAATAGGACTGTTAGGTTTTTATGGGCGTAATTTACATCTTCTGTATTGATGTGCATGTCAAGCCTGGTTAATAAACTTGGTAAATGGTACTTACTTGTTTTTCTGTTTGTGTGGTTCTTAAATTTCAGCAGGAGTCAGAATTGCCTGAGCTGTTTGCTAAAAATGCTGATTTGTCTCAGAAATACCACTTCTAGGTATATACCCAACAGAAGTGCATAAAAATATTCATTAAAAGGCAAGTACCAGAATGTTCATAGCAGCACTAGTCACAATAGCTACAAACTGAAATCTCTCCAGTGATCCATCATCAGTATTAGAGTAAATTAAATTAATGAATTAATTTTTTGGCTGCTGGCCCGTATGGAGATCCAAAACCTTGACATTGCTGTTATCAGCACCGTGTGCTAATTGAGTGTGCTAATGGGCCAGCCTGTTAAAATAAATTTTAAAATTACAGTATATTCACAGTAAAAACCTATACAGCAATGAAAAAGAACAAATTGCAACTATGGGCAGCAACATGGACAAATCTCACAAATATAATGTTGAGAAAAAGAAACCAGACACCAAAGGGTATACGGTATATGTTTCCATTAATATAAATAAGAAATTGGCAAAATCTAATCTACAGGTTATAAGTCAGGATAATGGTAGACATTGGAGAGGGGTAGTGAGAAAGGGAACACAAGTGACTTTGGGGGTGTGGGCAATGTTTTGTTGCTTCACTGAGTGCTGGTAACATGGAAGTATGAACATTCATTGAACTGTGCACGTATTTGTAATTTTCTGTACAGTAACATCTCAATGAAAAGTTAAAATGGTAATTCCAGGGCCCCAGCCCAGATAGACAGAATCACTCTCTTGCATGGTGGTGGTGGTGGTGGTGGGGGTTGTCAACAAGGTCCCTGGGCATTTCCATGCAGGTCATTAGGGTACATCCTTTGAGAAATACGCTGCACTGGAATGACACACATATTTCCTTCTCCAACGGGCTTCTACAAGCATTCTTGGTTAACTCATTCAGCATCTGCCTTTCCTAGTTTCTTTTGTTGTATATTCCCATGTTTTACTAGAAGCAAAGAGTAACATAAAATTAAGAGGCATTATGGGTACCTTCAAACAGTGGCACTTGGGGCAACAGAAAGAGACAGCTCTGACAATGTGCCAGCTTATAAAATATGGCTAAATAAAATTAAATGTTTATGGGGTGACTAATGCGCCATATCCCCAGGGGAAAAAATCAAGTGTTCACTGTTGCTGAATTTCAGCTGAATCTTGGCTTCCCGGGGGAGAGGGAGGGGGGAAAGTAGAGCTGGATAGTGGCCAAAAGGATCTGGGGCTTTTTTCCTGGAAGGAAAAAGGAGAGTTTCTGTGACTAAGGCAGGGACAGGGAAGGGCCAGCACTGCACCTCCCAGCTTTGTCTGTGTCAGTGTGAGAAAGCCACGGCTGAGAGGTTTACTTAGGTTACATGTATTCATATTTTGTGCTCTGGCATTTAAGAATCCAGAAGTAAATTGAACATAAAAGAAAAATCGGGAATTAGTCCTTTAAAGAGCTCCAGGAAAACCAAGATGGTATCTATTTGATTCACCTTTGAATCTTAGCACCTAACACCATGCCTAGCACATAAAAATGCTCAATCAATTTGTTCATTTATTTAACATCCATTCACTGAGTACCTACCTTAGGTTAGGTAGCATTCTAAGCAATCGAGAGAAAACAGACAGAAATCCCTTTCCTCAAGGAGCTTATATTCTAAGTGGGGCGAAAGAAATAAGTAAATTAGTATGATTCTTAGTGATAAGTACTTTGGAGAAAAATAAATCAGAGAGAAAGAACAGGGATTGAAGGGTTGAGAAGGGCTGCAATTTTACATGGGGATGTGAAGGAAGGTCTTACTGAAAATTTGAGCAAAGATCTGAAGCAATGAGGAAGTGAGCCATGTGGATATGGAGAGAAAAGCCTCTGGGAAGAGGAATGGCAGGTGCAAAGACCCTGAGGCAGGAGAATGCCCTGTGTGTTTAAAGATGTCAAGGGGTGGGCCGGCCCGTGGCTCACTCGGGAGAGTGCGGTGCTGATAACACCAAGGCCCTGGGTTCGGATCCCACATAGGGATGGCCGGTTCGCTCACTGGCTGAGTGTGGTGCTGACAACACCAAGTCAAGGGTTAAGATCCCCTTACCGGTCATCTTTTTAAAAAAAAAAAAAAGATGTCAAGGGGGTCGGTAAGGAGTGAGTGAGATGAGGGTGGTAAAATGGTATCAGACAGGTGGTGGGCTAATGGGTCACACTGTGAGGACTCTGGCTTTAGCCGACTGAGACAGGAGCCATGGGATGGTTTTAGGTAGGGCGACAACATGATCATACTAAATATTGACCACACAATTAAATATGTCATCTTATAGACTACAAAGTACTTTAACATATGTTATTATATTGATATTCATAATCACCTTAAGAGGTAGGAAAAACAGGAATTATTGGCTACATTTTCAAAGGATTATATCATAGAAATTAACAGTATATGCTTTGGAGAAAAACAGACCTGGGTTTGAATCCTGACTCAATCACACAAGACCCAGGACTTTGCACAAAAGTCAGCCTCAGTTTCCCCATCTCTACAATGGAAACAATAAAGCTGTTGGGAGGAGAGGACTGGATAAAATTACCAAAGTATGCACCCAGTTTACTTTCCAGCACACGTTGTGCTCAGTACATGACACTCGCTCTCTTTTCCAGCTGGAAGGCACTGTAGACATCATCCAGCTCAGAGGCTCTCAGAGATTGTTTCCAGATAGTTGCATCAGCATCCACTGGGGTGTGGTAGACATACATAGTCCTGGGCCAACACCAGACCCATCAAATCCCTCATTCTGTTGCTTCAGAGGCTCATTTCAATGATTAACAATTTAAAGTGATTTTATCAACAGAGCAGAATAGCAGAGAGGTTAAGGCAGCTCCAATACAGTAACTCAGTAAGTTACTTAACCTCTCTGAGCCTCACTTTTCTCGTCTTTAAAGTGAGAATGATAATAACACCTGCCAGAGAGGGTTGCGATGATGATGTCTGCAAAGCCCTGCTGGCTCTACCTGAGACATAGTAAACACTCCATCAATGTTAGCTACTAAGAAAGACTGTTAAAATTACATTGTTTTTATTGAAACTAACTTACCATAAAAAGTAAAATTCATTGGCGTTACTCTAATTATTTTTCACGTTAAAAAATATAAAATTTAGTAAAGGAACTTCATATTGAAAAGGTTATGTATGTACCATGCAAAGTCATTTTGCAGATTCCCCAGGGCCATGTACTTACAGGAGCACTGAAAGAACGGCATTGGGGGAAAAGCTTAGTTTCAAGATTGTGTCTCTTGCTGGCGTGTTTGTCAAGACTGGGCAAGTGTGCAGCCCGTTGTCTGGGACAGAGAGTGGGTGGCAGATGGAGAAATGGGTTGGTTTCTTCCAGGAAGGGTGAAGATAAACACGTTGGTGCCAAGCTCTCGAACATTTACACGAGACAGGAAACCTGCTGTGCACAGGACTGCTTTTGCCTAGGGAGACCTGGCAATGAAAGTGGTTGTCAAGCTGTGGGGCTGGGAGTCTACGAAAAAGAGCAGATCTGCAGAGTTGAAGATTTACGCTCCCGGACATTTAGAGCGCCACTGTGAATACACAACTCGCGGGTTCTTGGCTGACTCCTCCTGAGCCCCTATTGCTTATTCTCTGCCTTTTTGTGTTAAAGTGTTACTCAGGTATTTATGAAAAGGGAACATAAAATCTGGCTGGGTTCTGGTGTAGTTCAGTGCAATCCACTTGCACTAAGCCCTGAAATATGCTGGAACACTGACTTTGTTATTAAATAAGTGAACAGAAACTGGAGAAAACCAAGCAGAAATAGACTCTATAAACAGGGTTCCCATTTGAAGGATGAGGAAATGTGGTGAGATTAAGTAACTTGCCTGAGGTCCCGTGGCTACTTAGCTGCAGAGCTTAATTCAAATCCCCAAATGCCTCACGTCAAAGCCCCTTTATGCAGATGTTCAGATAACAGACAGGGTGTTAAAGACAGAGAAAGGACAGCAGCCCCTGAGGAAGGCTACTCTACCTGGGGAGTATGTGGAAACTGAGAATTTCATGCTATCTTTCCTGGTTTGGTTTGACAGAGTTAAGAACTAATGTGAAACAGAGGTATATGGAATGCTAAATCAAACATCTGGATCCGCACATTACCATGTGAGGGAATCATTAATACTGAAACAAAGGAGGTATGTTTCTCATAGAATTAGATCCTTTGCCACCCAGTGACATATCTACAGTGGGCCTGCTAGCATGAACTCACCACTGTCCTGGGAGGACTTTGCCCAAACTACCAGGCTATGCCCCTAAACAATGGTGGAATTTGGTAAAAATGGATACAGTATTGCTAATTCATTTTCTCACAAGTAGCCCACACAAAATGCTCACTCAACAGTCCCTTTCACTTCTGAAGTGTTCAGGTAAGACTCAGTTATTAAAATCGTTCAGTGGACCCCTGGTACTCTCAGATGTAACATTTAATGATAACAGTGATGATGAAAATGATATGAACATAGTGCCTCATAGGTTCCAGACACTGTCCTAAGCATTTTTCATGTGATAACTCATTGAACCTCTGAGGACACCATATCCATCCCCATTTTACAGACGAGGAAGCTAAAGCAGAGAAGTAATCTTGTCCAGGATCACACACCTACTAGGTGGCAGAGCTTGTGTTTAAACTAGGACATGATGGCTTTACAATTTTCAGTCTTCACAAGACACTCTAAAGACCCATGGTATAGAATCATTCGTCATTCTTCACAGGTATGAATTAAAATTCACTTGTTATGAGGGGCTTTGTGCAAGAAGAAAGTCACTTAGCCAGTGACTGAGCCAAGTTCATTCAAGAATATCTGAATCTCGGAAAAGTTCTGCTGTTTTCTAGCCAACCTAATGTGGAAATTATATACCGCAGTAATGTAATAATTATGATGCTTTTGACTACCAGTTACAAAAATACCAACAATTGTTTTAAAAGTAAAGACAATAAACTTTCTCCTATAACAAGAAGTCTGGAGATGGTGGCTCTGGATTGGTACAGTGGCTCAAAGATCCTCAGCTTGTTGGTCATGTCTCCCCTCATGGTCCCAAGATGGCAGCAGAAGTTCCCAGCTTCTCATCTTCATATTCCCGTATTCCAAGAAGAAAAGGAGGCAGAGGCAAAAATATTTCCTCTTTTTAAGGAGAAGAAATATTTTCTAGAAGTTTCTCTACCTCCTTCCTCTCACATTCCCTTGTCCAGAACTGTGCCACATGTTAACCTTTAGGCTGGGGTTTCTCAGACTCAGCCTTATTGACATTTTGGGCCAGGTAATTCTTTGTTGTGGGAGGCTGTCCTGGACATTGCAAGATGCTTAGCAACATCCCTGACCTCTAACTACTAGACGCCAGGAGTACATTCTGTTATGACAACCATAAATGTCTCCGGACATTGCCAAATATCCGTGGTGTGTGTGTGTGTGTGTGTGTGTGTGTGTGTGTGTGTGTGTGTGTGTGTGTGAGAAATGGTCTGGGTTGAGAACCATTGCCCTAGACCAATCACTGGAAAGTGAAACGGGAGAGTCATAACTGGCTTAGACCAATCATGGTTCATCCTCTGGGGCTGGGCACACGGCTGCCTAAAAAGAGTTTGTTTAAAAGAGCAGGGATGGGCCAGCCCGGTGGCTCACTCGGGAGAGTGAGGTGCTGATAACACCAAGGCCCCGGGTTCGGATCCCGTGTAGGGATGGCCGGTTCGCTCACTGGCTGGGCGTGGTGCTGACAACACCAAGTCAAGGGTTAAGATCCCCTTACCGGTCATCTTTAAAAAAAAATAAATAAATAAAAATAAAAATAAAAGAGCAGGGATAATAGCTGTGGGTTTGGCAATTGTTCCCATGTTGCTTTTTTGTTGTTCAAACAAATACTCTTATAGAAAATCCAAGGTGAGCATTAAGAAGGAGGTTTTCTCTCTTCTCAAATCCAAGAAGGCATTCATGGGGCATGTTGGGAAGAATAAGGTCATAGAAATGGGAGTCTCAGTGATATCTAATGCTCAGCTTTGGTGGCCACAGGAAAACAACAGTGAGTTAGGGTAGCCAACCTCTTTTTATTTAGAAAATTGACACCACATTGCCCTTCTTTGGGGCATACCTTCCTCTTTTTCTGGCTCCATCTCCCTTTTCAAAAAAGACAAACCTGTATTTGTCCAGGGATATTTGGTAAATAAGGATTTCAAGTGGAAAATTCCTAAATTTGTTTCTCAATTACATGCCTTGGACATTTAAAAATACATGCTGGTCAAAGTACACTTGGCCACTTTATCCCTAATGAGTTATCCCATTATATGTATATTTATTGGAGGGTGCAAGTTTTGATAATAGCCAACATGTGTTGAGCATTTTCTATGCTCTAGGTGCTCAAAGAAAAAAAAACAAAGAAACAAAAAAACAACAGGACATGAATGAATGCTGTACAGTAGATGCCAGGTCTCTGTTTCCACAGATGGGCAGCCACAGAAGTTGATGACTTGCCCAAGTGGCACTGCCAGCAGGAGAAGGGGCAGAGCTTGGGACTTATAGAGAAGTTGAATCATTGCCCTCTATTGTTTTAAAGCCACTTTCAGAAATTAAGATTATAGTTGTCATAGGCTAATGTAGACAAACAAACAAAAAACTAGTGTGAAAAAAAGAAACAAACTAGTGTATTCTATTACTAAACATATACACACATATGCACACACATACCCCAAACAAAAACCACCCCAAACTTTTCAAATTGGTTGTTTGAAAACCATTGTTAGACACCATCAAGTTAGCTGACCAAGGTCATTTCAGTCTTACAATATCTATTTTTAAAATTTCAATCAGTCATATGTAGAGGTGAGATTCAGAAACTTCAGCTAGAAAACACTTCTTGAATTTAAAGGGTTATAAGGTGTGATTTCTCTGGGCTTTAAAAACCTGTTCTTCGGTTCATGGTTCTCATCAAAGTCATTTTCTATGTTTTTTATAAACGTGTTTAATAAGAGAAAATTTAAACAGCAAAAACAATATGAAAAATTGCTCTAAATATGGAAACACTGGAATGAATGTTATGTTGTAAGGCTCTCACTTATGAAAATACTAATTATAAAGCCAGTGCTGTGTACGGTAGGGAAGGGAGACACTTCATTATTGCTCTCTTAAAATTTTTTTCCCACTATCCTTTAGCAGTAAAAACGAAAGAATATTGAGACTTCCCAACTTTTATTATTGAAGGGAAACCTAGGGTAAATATGAAATTACTTACACTAGGGCTATAGACTCCAATGAAGGCTGAAAAAATAACATTATTAATAAATGAAAATTCTGTTAGTTTAATTCCACTAAGACCCCAGAAGCATAAAAACTTCAGGAATTGATTAATTTTCTTTTACTCAGATACTTTATAATGATTCAGCAAAACAAAGTTATAAATACCTCAGCTCCGAGTAACATTAAATTGGGAGCAGATTTGATCCGACTCCCCAAAGCCAGCTCGCCTCAGAAGAGTCAGCAATATCAGAGTATGCTTCAGTGGAAAAGTTTATCCCGAATTGATTGGAGCAGAGAAAACAAACTCTGATACATGTATTTTTAAACTCCTACTCCTCAGCATGTGCTCAGTGCATTTTTTTTTCCTCATTGCAATTTTTTCTTTCTTTTTTCGAATTGATTTTGTTTTCTCACTGCATTTTTTTAGAGGTCTGATTCAAAATACTTAATTTGACAATGAGGTTAATCAGGTTTTGGAGAACTAAAAAAAGAACAACTCTAACGTGAGGATACATGTATATATACATACACATACATGCACACAAACTATATATACTTGAATATATATATTTGAAGTATATTTATATACTACATAAAAATAAAGTATATTTTTAAAGTATTTTAAAAAATATAATATACTTATTATACAAGGGTACTTAAAAAGTTCATGGAAAAATAGAATTAAAAGACAATATGAATCTTTTCATGAACTTTTAAAAATATATATAAAAATAAAATATGTAACAATTAAAATATAGTTGATCTTATTATTTGGGTTAGTTACGTTCTATAAAGTTTAGCAAACACTGAATTAGGAAACACCAAATCATTGCCCCTAGGAGAAATATAGGATTAGGTTCCTGCAAGCCTCTGGTCATATTATTGTTAACAGATCAACATGTAAACTTGTTTTATGTGTATTTCTCTAAAGTTTAGCAAACACTGAATTAGGAAACACCAAATCATTGCCCCTAGGAGAAATATAGGAATAGGTTCCTGCAAGCCTCTGGTCATATTATTGTTAACAGATCAACATGTAAACTTGTTTTATGTGTATTTCTCTTTAAAGACATCTTATTTAATATATAGCATTGCTTCATTAACATTGAATTCATGGCCAACACCACCATAATTTGTGTCTGAATGAAACATATCTAATACACATATGAATTATAAAGACCACTCTAAGGAGGTCTCAGATGTAAATGAGAAATGACTTATTGGAAACTAGAGCAAAGATCAATCTTGCTATGAACTGGAACGGAGCTTGACTGCATTGTGTCCATGACCTAGGACTTTGTGGAAGTTGGAGCTTAAGAGTTGTGAACCACAGCATTTGGCAGAAGAAAATTCTAAGTAGCAAAGCATTAAAGAACCTGCATGGCTACTTGCAACAGCCTATGCTGACTTATGATGGCAAAGGCATGACATAAAGCCAGAATTTAAAAGGGAAGCAGAGAGTAAAGATTTGGAGAATTTGCAGCCTGGCCATGTGGTACAGAAGCAGAAAGAGGGAGGAGGGAGGGAGGTTTCGGTGATGGGACACAATAATCAACTACATTGTATATTGACAAAATAAAAATAAAAAAAAAAAAGGAGAGTGAATGAGGAGATTAGGCTCTCTCTGCTCTGCCATTTTCTGCAATGTGAGACCACTGGGTCACTGTTGCCACCATGACCCTCAGCAGATGTGTTCCCTGCACTGTGGGCTTCCCATGTCTGAAACTGTAAATTCTGTTTTCTTAAAAATCACCCAGTTCTGTGTATTTTATTATAAGCAACAGAAATGGACTAATACAAACACTCTGGTTCGGTGCCATTTTAAACAGTTTAATCACCAATGAAAAATACAACAATGTGAAAAACATGGTGCTAAATAGGCCTCGAAAAGGATGCTTGTTTCCAGTATGAGAGCTCAAGTCAGAAGGCCAAGAATCATCTTGTCTGACCTCAGCTGAGAATGTGCACATTTGGTGACTCAAGTTTTTCACCTCTTTGCATGTGTCTGTGAATGATCTCGAAAGTGCTGCAGTGTTAATTTCGGGGCTACAAACATGTACACACATATGTACACGCACGCACACACACATACATAGATATTTTGTTTGATGGTGCAAACGATCTGTTCTCTGTTTACTACAGATTAGTGAAGAGAAGCATTCTCTCTGTCAGGACTTCACATGAAACCCCCGAACTGGGAGCAGGTGAAGTTTTCAGCATGGGATGAAGGGAAGAGGCCTAAGAGATGGTGTAGCAAATAGAATCTACAGTCCTCCACTCTAAAGGCAAATCTAAGGCTTCCAAATCAGAGAGCTAGTCACGAGATGTGTGAACTTGGCTAAGCATGTAACTGATCTGTGCCTCAGCTTTCTCAAGTATAAAATGGGTTGAATTTTGGAACACACCTCTTTAAGTTGCTGTGAGGATTAAATGAGATAATTCATGTAATGATTAAAAAGCCTAAATCTATCTTGGCATAACCAAGATATTAGCTAACTCCTGATGAGATGCAGGGAAACATACAACCCAACTATGACATATTATTGCCCAAAAATGTCAGCCTTAATCAAAGCCTCCAGAGCCAACCAAAAGAGAGAGAGAAGCAAGCTAAATAGCTCCATGCTTTGGAAGCAATCACATAAACTCAGAAAGTAGGACAGCTGACTTTTTTTTTCCAACAAGTCAACAGCATGAAAAAAAGGGAAGGTGGGAACTGTTACAGATTATGAGATGGAAAGGACATAACAGTCAGGTGCAATATGTGGACAAACCAACTGTAAAAAGACACTATTGAGACAGTTGGAGACATTTGAATACTGATTGGCTAGTAGATGGTGTTAATAATTATTGTTAATTTATTAAGCGTAATAATGATATTGCAGTTTTGTAGAGAAATGTCCTATACTTTAGAGACTCACATAGAAGTTTAAGGGTAAATGACAAGTTGCCAGGGATTTGATTTAAAATATGAGGGGAGTTTAAAAAGTCTGTGGAAAAAGGAATTAAAAGATAATAAAATATATAAACTTTATCAACATAAGCTTCATCAGTTCAAGACACTTTTGTAAGAAATGATACTAGCTATTTAGTTCATCCCTAAAGAACTGAGGGTCCTGGGAATTTAACTATGTCAATGCAATTTTTTTTTTTTTTACATTATTAACTGAAGAAAAATGGATGCTCTTTAAATATTTTTAAGATTAGGAAACAAAAAGAAGTCATAAGGAGCCAAATAGGACTGTAAAGTGGATGCCTAATAATTTTTCACAGAAACTCTTGCTAAATTGCCCTTGTTTGACAAGAGGAATGAGCAGGAACATTGTCGTGGTAGTGAAGGACACTCTGGTAAAGATTTCCTGGGCATTTTCTGCTAAAGTTTTGGCCAACTTTAAAACACTCTCATAGTAAGTGTATGTTAGGCTGGCCAGTTAGCTCATTTGGTTAGAGTGTAGTGTTATGACACCAAGGTCAAGAGTTTGGATTCCCATACTGGCCAGCTGCACAAAAAAAAAAAAAAAAAAAAAAAAAAAAAAAAAAAAAAAAAAAAAAAAAAAAAAAAAAAAAAAAAAAAAAAAAAAAAAAAAAAAAAAAAAGCAGATGTTATCATTGTTTGGCCCTCCAGACAGAAAGCCAACAAACAAAATTCCTTGAGCATTCCAAAAAACTGTTGCTGTTGCTATGGCCTTTGCTCTTGACCTGTCTACTTTTATTTCAACTGGATCACTCCCCACCCCTTGGTAGCCATTGCTTTGATTGTGCTTTGTCTTCAGGATCATACTGGTAAAGCTGTGTTTCAGCTCCTGTTTTGATTCTTGGAAGAAATACTTCAGGATCTTGATACCACTTGCTTGAAATTTCCGTAGAAAGCTCTGCTCTTCTTTGCAGCTGATCTGGGTGCAACAATTTTGGTGCCCACTGAATGGAAATTTTGCTCAACTGTAATTTTTCAGTAAGAACTGTGTAAGCTGAATCAGTTGAGATGTCTTGAGATGAGGTGTTGGCTATTGTTTCTGGCATTAATCATGGGTCCTTTTCATTTCGGGCAGAAACAAGATTAATTTTTTCCTTGCAAATTGATGTGGATGGTCTGCTGCCATGGGCTTTATCTTCAACATCATCTCATCCCTTCTTAAAAGTAGGTATCTATTTGTAAACTCCCAATTTCTTTGGGTCATTGTCCCTATAAACTTTTCATGAAACATCAATAATTTCACCATTCTTCCACCCGAATTTACCATAAATTTGATTGTTTTTGTTTCAACTTTAGTAGAATTCATGTTGCTCTGATTGGAGCTTTTTTCAAACTGATGTCTTATCCTTCTTGGTGTCTCAAACTAGATCCTGTTCAGACATGTTATAACAAGTTGGTACAAGTTTATTTGGGTGCAAAAACATTTTGCAATCCATTCATAGTTTTTTCATAATACACATTTTCCATGTGCCTTTTGAAGACCCCTCATATTATAGAAAGGAAAAAAAAATTGGAAGAATTAGGAAAAAAACCTGCTAAATCAGTTGTTTGACTAAAATTAGTAGTAAATTCTTTCAAAATGGTTGGATGTTTGCTCTCTAAAGTACTTTTGGAGTTAGAGACAGGGTTTAGCTTTATTACTCTATGTAATTGTTATTACTTAAATAATGAACATTACAGTTTTTGTGTGAGAGAGAGAGAAACATGTAAGAAAGAAACCATTGCTAAGTAATGACTCAGTCAGCAGAGGTCAGAGATCTTTCAAGTGATTCAATGGTTCAGAACTCTTTCCATAACAAAACTAAGGAGCTGAAGCTGACACCTAAATACTAAGAAGTGTTCCAGGCAGAGGGAACAGCATGTACAAAGGCTCTATGGGCCTCTGTGCATGTGGAGGTCTGAATCAAAGTGATTCTGTGTTATTGGGATATGCGGTTCATGGCACATGCATAGCTGATGGAGTGGTTTGTGGGAGGATTCCTTTGCTGTATAGCTGTTCATTGACACAGGGCTGAAGCCTTGAGACTGGATGCCAAAGCTGTCAAGGTTAGAAAGGCCTACCTCAAAGGTTTCACATTCTGAACATTTTTTCTCTTATTCTTCCATACACCTAAAAATACTGTTCTTAAAGATACTCACATCTGGCAAAGTAATAGTAAAAATGCCAGTCCACCTTACAGAGAATGAGAGATTATAAGCTCTTCCTTACAGGCATTTCTGCTTTTGGATTTTGAGCCTATGAGGTAGACACAGTGGGCATTATTATCCTCAATTTATAGAGCGGGAAACTAAGATTCCGAAACATTTAGTATCTTGACCAGGGTCATTCAGGTTAATGAGTGGCCAAGCCAGGTCTTGAAGCTTGGTCTCTGGCCACCAAATCATTAATAAATTAATCAGTTCATTACAATGCCCAGTGATTCCATATGATTCTGCCCTACGTGATGGCTGAGGTTGCAAGATGAGTAAGACAAGTCCTTACTCTCACATACGTAACCCTGGTGCTTCTGCACATGTTTAAGCACAGTGTCCAGCACACAGTAGGAAATTACAGACTAGCATAGTCCTATTCTTCTATTACCCATTCCTGATTCTTTGCCTTTACAAATGGTTGCTAGGTTCTGCCAGATGTATGTGACGTTGTATATTAATAATGAAAACCACTGCGATGATAAGAAAGAATTGCATTTCACAATAACCATTCTCAGAATTATATTCTTTAAGTAACATGTTTTAGGCCTCCTGTCTTTTCCCTTTCTAACCAACATTTCATACAACTGCACATGGGATTAAAAAAATAGAACAAGGCCATTTGTTGCCCCTACACTTCAGAGCTGTCAATGGCTCTCTACTTTCTAAGGTAAAAGTGGTAACATGGTTGCCTGTAGGCTAAATCCAGCCCTCAGGTTAAATCAGACTTACCGGCACAGTATTGGGGCCCTTCCCCTTGTTGGTTCTTTACTGTGTTTTAAATTTGAATTAATCACCAACATTTACCACGAGGGAGAGTGGTACATAGAGATCTGGATCTTGGCTTCTCTTGAACAATGGAAAGATCTGGCAATGCGCCCTTCCCCTTGTTGGTTCTTTACTGTGTTTTAAATTTGAATTAATCACCAACATTTACCAAGAGGGAGAGTGGTACATAGAGATCTGGATCTTGGCTTCTCTTGAACAATGGAAAGATCTGGCAATGCAAGTGCTCACTCAAGTGCATTCCTATTTGCCACAGTCTCCACCATTCTCTATTGTCCCTGGGCTATTGCATTAATTCATACCACCTGCCTGGTCGTGGCATTCAGGTATGCAAACTCAGGCCTAAACGATCACAGATTGTTTCTTTAGTGCTATATTCATGATCCTCCATGACTTAGCCTCAATGTACCTCTCTGACTTTGCCTTCATCCCATTCTGAACTTTATGCTCTGGTAATAAGGAGATGATTATAGTTCCCCAGAACACAGCACGCCTTTGCTTCCTTGGAATGCCTTTGTGCCCTTTTTTTTCAGTTCTGCTAAACCTCAGTGGTCCTTCAAGACACAGTTCAAATATCACCTCCTCCAGGAGGCCTTTCCTGACCCTTGAGACTGGACAAGGATCTCTTTATGTTCCCCTTGTTTCTTGTGCCTGCTCTAACCTATGATATTGAAATGATCTGCTTATCCCACTGTCTGCCCAATTGGGAAGCTCCCTTACCTGCCTACTTCACTTTTGAACCCCAGCACCTAGCACAGTGCCAGGCACACTCAGGGGCAGGTGTTGTAAGAAGTCAAAGACCCTGAGCCCAAATGCTTCCAATAGAGAAGGCCTTGGAATCCCAGACACGGAAACGTTCTTGTAGTCCAAATCCATTTCTGCAGCCTTTTGCCTCCTTTTCTCTTTGTGTCCATTACAAGAGTCCCCGGCTGTGAAGAAAAAAATCACTGGTTTGGTTTCATTGGGTACTTTGGGGGTTTAGATAGGAGAAAATGTTTAAACAATCGAGTCTTTCTGGGTTCTTGCCTTTGTGTGCGTGGGTGAACCAGAGGTGGGAATGTAGGTGAAACACTAAATTGCCTCTAGCCCCACCACTGTACTAGGCTTAGGAGACCGCTCCTCAGGAAAGGTGTTCCTGGGCAATATGGGAGAGGGAACCAGTTCTGAGATGCCAGCCTGAGGCTAGCCTGGGTTAATAACTATAATTGCTCACTGCAGCTATTAATAATTGCCAGTTATTTAGATATGATGTAATTAATTCACCAGTAGTAAATAGAGCTACTTAGTGAGGAATTAAATACCTCGCCTAAGGCCATCTTTAGAATTAAGGGCAGGGAACATGGTAATCTAATTTAGAGACTGCTCTATTCTAGGCCTGCTCTAGGAAACTCACCTGGATGATAGGATCTTGTTGAGGATGTTATTTGTTACACTGTAGAATGTCCTCAGAGGGCTGATACCTATGTGTCAGGAAGAGTCATGTTTTTCCTGGAGAGTGTGAATTACATAGCCTATCCTGATTTCCTTTTTGTGTTAATTGCTGGAACACTCAGAGTCAATTTTGTGACTTGCCTATTTAGGTTTTCATATTATTCATCTTTGGAATAAGCCTCATTTTTAGTTCCCTACTTTTATTTTTCTTTCTTTTGGCCTACGTACTTAAAAAAAATAACTTCCCCACCCTTCCCTTACAAAAAGATGATATCCTTAGAAAATGTAAAAACACAGAACAAACACAAAATTAGTAAAAATCACTCAGTCATGACCAAAGAGAATCACCATTTATGTTTTGGTATATTCCCCCTCCCCCCAATGATATATACATATATTTTACAAAACAGGATCATATTATGCATAGTGTTTTACAACTGTCCTTCCCCTCACCCCCACTTACTGCATTATGCACATCTTTCTATGTGACTAAGTGTCTTTGGTCTTTTGTCCCATAATTTATTCAATCAGTGTAGGATGGTGGAATTTTAGGCTTTTTCTAAATTTTCCTTTTTATAAAAAAAGTTGTAATAAACATTCCTGTAGTTGAATCTTTATTGACTTTTCTTTCAGTTAAAATTCTTAGAAGTTCTCACTGGCTTCTAACTTACATTGCTTTATTTAGTGCATCCTGTTGAGCATCCTTACTCAATACTTTCTGGAACAAGCTGAGATACAATTAAAGAGAGAAAGTCACACAGGAATAAGCTCTAGCTCAGCACACATTCTATCAGTTGACTGGGATCACAGAGAACCACCTTTCCAGTCAGGATTCCTATGAGATCTCAAGATACAAAGAATAATATAAGACAAGGTCTCTGTTCTCAAGGGGTTTAAATTCTACAAGGCCAAACAGACAAGCTATAAAAATGTTCACAAAGTGATCAATCACAAGGTTGGAGGAAAGTTTCTATCGACAGTGACATAAGGTGGTATCTGAAAGGTGCCAAAGACAATTCATGAGGGCAGGCTGGTACATGCAGCAAACATTTACTGTGCCAAGTGCTGTTTGCCTAATGCTGTGGATACAGTGGAGATTAAAACACAGTTTTTGCCCTCAAGGAGCTCCAGTCTGTAGACGGTAAAGGGATGGAGGGGAGGATCTCAGAGTACCACAACAGATCATTGCAAAACAACCTGGCAAGTGTACTCAGAAGCTTCTGGAAGCGTGGAGGCCGGGCTCCTAAATGAGAAGGCAGGGCTAAAAAAATGCCTTCCCAGAGTTGAGCCTAAAGGAAGAGGAAAAAGCCAAATAAGAGACAGGACGGCTCAGTAATAAAAAGACCTTTTGCAAAGAAAAGTGGATCATAACTTTTTGGCTTTGACCCACACTAAGAAACTCATTTGAAGTTTTGATCTAGTATAGGCATGTTTTTGTATATCAGTTTCGTGAATCAGTTCTCTAATACATGCAAAGTACTTTTACTTTTTAAAAATTCATTTAAAAAAGTATAGTTGCAAGCACTAAATTGTTTTTATGACCCACTAAGGAGTACTTACGTGCAGATTGAACACCGTAGGTCTGAACGGAGGATAAGCTTAGTGCTTGACAAAGCAAAAATTAAACCAGAGCAACGGTTGACAGTCTCCAGAGTAGATCAGCTGGGTCAGAAGAAAGTCCTTGAAAAACCCCTTTTTGCGTGCAAATGAAAGCGTAAATAGGCCCTGCTTGTCTTGGAAAAGAGAATGAAGAACACCTGTTTGTTCCTTTGAGTGGTTTACCAAAAGCTCCCTCACTCTTTGTTATGTAGAGCTGATCCCCGGAGAGAAGTGGCTCTGTGTAAAATTGCTCCTAATCTCTTTCTCCCAAGGTTCGTTTCAGAGATCTGGGCAGTTTGGGATGGCCTTACTAATGGTGGTACAGGACAGCGGCGTCCCTAAAATAAAATTACCTTGAGGAGATCCATACTCATGATTAGGTTCAACCCAAAGGGCTGAGAATTCACAAAGGTGGGCTGGTTTGTGGACAGTGGGTGGCGGATAGTGATCTGAACACCCCGGGTCCCAGTCATCATGGCACAGCAGATGTACTTTGGTGAAGAATGGCTGTGTGAGAGTGTCAGTAGGAAAAAGCTGTAACGTTACGGCCCGAAACAGACTTCAATGGGCTTCAGCTGGCGCTTGCATCGGTCAGAGGAACCGAGCAATCAACGCTGCATCCACAAGCAGCGGTGCCGGACCGGTCTTCAACAGCGCCCCCGTGTGTTAGTGAGGGGCAATGGCAGCAGTAATTGATCACTGTAGAGTTTCTGTTTGGCCTGAGGTTGAGAAGTAAATTCCTTACGGACTCAGGAAGAGGTCTCGAAAGAATGATAGAGAACATCCTGGGATTAAAGCAGAGACTAACTTTTTTTTTTTTTTTTCAAAAGATGACCGGTAAGGGGATCTTAACCCTTGGCTTGGTGTTGTCAGCACCACGCTCAGGCAGCGAGCTAACCGGCCATCCCTATATGGGATCCGAACCCGGGGCCTTGGTGTTATCAGCACCGCACTCTCCCGAGTGAGCCACGGGCCGGCCCGAGACTAACTTTTAAAATGTGACTCGATCTGAACCCTGAGTTTGTAGAGCAGGTATGTATGCCACTACCACGGGGAATTTAGCTTAGGTCCATCTAACTGAGCGCATATTCTTAACCACTGCACAAGTAGTTCTCGAAGTCTGGGTCCACTGACCAGAAGCATCAGCATCACCTGCGAACCTGTTAAAAATAACAATGCTCAGGCCCCCATCAAGATGTGCTGAATCAGAAACTCTGAGGGTGGGGCCCAGCAATGTCTCCACAAGCCCTCCAGGTGATTCTGAGGCACACTAAAGTCTGACATGTGTTGCTTAGTGCTTCTCCCTGCTGCCCACCTTCCTCATCTTCTCTCACTCTTCCCTGTGTCTTGGCTGACCCTCAAACACATTAAAACAATATTTGAGACAAGTTCATTAGGAGGTTAGGAAAGAGAACACTGAAGACTCTGCCAGAGAGCTGGGGTTTAATTCCGTATTGAAAGCTGGTAGAATTTGTAGAGAGCAAACAAAAGGATAATTTGGTTGGAGGGGGAGAGTGGCAGTAGCCTAGAGAGAGAAAGGAGCAAGCCATGACAGCCAGTGTGGTTGTAGGGAAGGGTGCACCTTTCCCTATCAGTGGGCAACAGGATGCAGAGGTAGTTTGGGGTCAGGCTGAAGTGAGCCTTGAATGGTAGGATTAGATGCTATTGCTTTATCTAGTAGACAATGAGGATGCATGGGAGATTTTCAGCAAGGGAGTCCTAACAATACATTATTTTTTTTTTTCTTTTTTCTTTTTTTTTTTTTAATTTTTATTTTGTCAATATACAATGTATATGATTATTATG